>NW_023596461.1:14850272-14855272 GCF_011947565.3 Pollicipes pollicipes | reverse complement strand
ATAGCATACTCTTCCCATAGATAGACAGTGTGGTGGGTGAATGCCTGAAAACCCTTACAGGAAGGTGCAGAGGAACAGCTTCATCACACGAGACAAAATAATACAAACTGCCTTGGTGGAGAAAGAGCGTACGATAGTCCTGAAAACGGTGGCTTAAAAACGAATGCAATTTCATACTTAGATAAAACGTTTAAACGAGAAAAGACACCAGATCGCCACCAACGACCTTCGACAGCCACTTCCAAATTTGATTTCCAAAACTCAAAAGTCGGATCTGAGATTTGCAATGACACCTTAGCCAATAATGACGGGAATCCTGGCAATAAATATATTGGTTGAACGCGGGCATTACAAGACGTGTTACGATGGATGAGCTCATCAACGGGCGTCAGGCGCGCACTCCTGCCACAGCTGCCGGACACGATTTGGTGACACTTTTGTGAGGCTCAGTGTGTTGTCGCTGATGCACGCGCGAATTCTAGACTATCGACGACTTTCAGATAATGATAACGGGATGCTTAGTTTTTGACCTTATATATCACGTTTAAACTCGAGCTTGCGAAAGTCGTGTGTGCCTTCGAAATGCTAATGACTCGACTGGAATATCAGCTTTTGAGCATCATGACACAAGAGGTAGAGGAAAAACAACTAACCCCCTCAAACTGTCCAGATAGGGGGCACGGATGGTGGCACGGTTCAGGGAACTGAGCCGCAGTTGATGCGTTTTACAACGCAGCAGAAGCCTTTGTCTGCGACGGTGTTCCAGCTCTGCCAGAAACACATGCCCAAGAGATGCCCTTGCATTCCCACGTTCTCTAAAGCATGGCATTTGTGTCATCGTCTTGCGCATTGCCGATCCCGGCTGGCTTTGTCTGCTCGTCCTTTGGCACCAACTTAACCAACCCGGTTCGAACGCGTTGGCCACACGCAAAGTCAGCTTCGATTGATTTGGGCTAAGTCCGAACTGATGTGCACCCAGCAAGGGACCGTGTTTTTATTTGTCTGATGTTGTTCCCGTATCCAGCTTGGGCCGTGTTGGCCCTATTACAAATCCCATCATCTGGACCATAACATCACCACAATCATACAAACGCGTTTCGTTTCTGAGCATCATTCACGCCGCCCTGCCGCGGCTTCACTGGGTGGATGATGTAGGGTGACATAACTGCAATGGACCGGCACTTATCTGCGCCGCTGACCGCAGAGGAGTCGCCTTCTAGTGGCGGTCACGAGCCGGGGGCACCGCTCCAGCGGAGAGCCTCGACCCCGGTGGCCTCGCGTCCGTTATCGCCCCACCTAAAAGGATGATCGTCGAGGGCACCGGGGGCGACGCGCTCCAGACCTCGGCCACAAATTGATCGGACGCGTTATCGGCGCAGGGCGGTCGGCGGCCGCTGACACTTCCCCGCACACCGGGCACGCCTCACAACATGTCGGGCCGCCTCCGACTCGGCTGAAGTTGGCGCGCGAGGAGCCGGCTCCGGGAGCGCCGGCGAACTTAGCGTTCACGGCAGCGTCGTCAGCACGGCAGCTCGGCGGACTGCGGCGCCGTTCGCCAGGCTTCGATCTGAAGCTGGCACAGAGTGGGCTCGTTTGGGCTGGATGAGACCGGCGAGGGAAGTCAGACAGTTCGAGCCCGGATCTGACACAAGTCCCCGTTGCTATGCGACGGGAACTCGTGTCCAGCATATCACCAGAGGAGCTAGGGCTTGTAGGAATATCTAATACTTTATATGAAAATGATATATGCATCTGATAATAAAACTGTGGACACGTGCACTGCTGCATTCAGATGTAATCATAAATGAGTTCTTAAACATGCAGTTAAATGAAGTAATGACGATTCAAACATATTAGAAATAACGTATATAATCATAAGGCACGCATCTAATAACGATACCAGTAATATGAGGGTAGATTCAACGTCCGTTCTTTGCTGACTTTCGTCAAGCAATCACAATTTTTTATGGTAAATTACACCAGTTTTCATCTGTTATGCCTAATTATACTGCGTTTGAAATCAGACGATGAAGTAAATTTTATACGCTAAAGTATGCTGACCTTCCCCTCCGCTGAAATGCTAGTGCTACGTTTTGCACTTAACTTGATCTGACTTCACATCGAGGAACAAGATCGCAAAATGCATACAGAATCAACACGCCTCCAGCCTGCCTGAAAGTTTGGGCTCCGTCTTTTGCGGTAATGTATACGCATGTCATGTTAGGATATTTGTGACTAGCTTTGATCTTACTATATTGTTTTAACTTGAACTTTGCATTCCTTTTATGGAATTTGGGAAATGGATTTTACTTTCTGAATCATGCCGGAACACACAACTTCTGCAATCTTTCGCGTGGCCAGCTCCCGATGATCCTTGAAAATTCAGGACCTTTAAGAAAATTCTTACGAACATTTAATTATTTAATTTTAATTATTACGATTTAGATGCAGATGGAGAGACATCGAGATGCGGCACCACGTGCCATGCTTTGTGCGGTGCATCATACGTGGTTGTCGTTTGGAAAAACATGTAGCGAGAGGGACAGAGTATGTTAATATTTTTCGCGGCCGCATAATGTTCGGACGTTTTTCCAAGAAGGTCGCCCGGGCTCGCGTGGAACAGTATCTTCACAACAAACGGTAGAACTGAATGATTGTACGCGACTTTTTCTCATGTTTGTTATTTCCATCAAGCATTTATAAGTGACCAAGAATATATGACCACTCCCGCCGTGGCAATAAAACTTAACTTTAACAGATTCTTTAGGAAGCAAATATTGCGATGCTGCGACGCCCCCTGATAAGAAATTCAGAAGCTGCGAAGCAAACAAAGGAGGCAGGCGCATCATTGCTGGTGCGCCTGCCTCCTTTGTTTGCTTAGAACACAACAGGGGCGTAAGTTTGCAGAGGGGTGAACAGGAGCCTAAACAGTAAAAAAGCATGAAATTTACCATGAAAATTCATCACCAAACGTGTTTTTGATACAATTTTTCAAAAATGGCGAGGGGCTGGAGTCAAAGCTGGGGGTGGGGGGAGGTTCAGCCCCCTCTCTCAGCTGGACAGGTAACCGCACCGCGAGGTAGGCGATTCTCGGGTAAACCTTGTGAGCAGACACGATCGGCACCTGGGAATGTTATCAGGTCACAGGACGTAGAACCCAAAATTTTATGAAAGAACATATTTTAAGCGATTGTGGCAGCATCCTGACTTCCATACCATTAAAACATTGAGATTGCCTTAGAATGAGGGGATTATCTTGACTTGAAACATGGTCAATGTAATCCATGAAACACTACCTTCCTCGCTAATAGACAAGTTAAGTACTTAGGCCCACTTGAATGTCGCGGGTACTGGATATTATCGGCTAGTTTTGCCTGATTGGTAGCGGGATAGCCATTTCAGGTCATATTGTTGCGTTCTTGTTATACACGATGCTGTTTTTCACTGTTCTTTGCTATACTCATGTCCCATTTGTGCTGCACTCGAATATCATGCCTGGGCACAGGCACGTGGTCATATTATGCAAACGTAAATAACGAAAAGTAAGGAAGGAAGCTTGTGATATTAGGTGCAAGTGAGAAAATATAGGCTTAAGTTGTTTTGTATACTATTCTTGCTAGAGTAAACTCCCAGCGAAAAACATGGGACATGGAACAGATAGCGGGCACAAGCAGCGCCAATGAAAAGTAAAAACGTCATCATGTTTTGCCCACCCTCAACAGCGTCTTCCCAGGCATGCCAGCCGACTCGCCACGCACGCGGACGCACAGCACTGCACGCGTCCCACCGGCGATGGGAACTCGACGCGTTTTGTACTCCCGTTCTCCGTGGTGCGTCGACATGGATCGGAGATCCGTCAGCGGCATTCCGGTGGGCTCCTTCAGCTGTGTCAGGAGCACACATCACGTCTTTTGCCAGCTCAGCCACACACGTGGAGACGGCGACGCCTCGTGTCTGGCGTCCGAGCTCCTGCAGGGCTCATCCAGAGCAGCAGGATGAGCTCCTGCAGGATGAGCAAAAATTCCTCGCAGTACCACGCACGAGCTTACCCAGAGCAGCAGGATCGGCCGCAGTACTATGCAGGAGCTCACCCAGAGCAGCAGGATCGCCCGCAGTACCATGCACTGCAAGCTTTGCGCGTGCCCCAGGCCCCAGATCCAAGACTAGTAAGGTTGCGCAGCACCACGTGCTGCAGGCACTGCGCGTGCCCCGGACCGCGATTACATGGCTCCAACTGACGACAGGCGGCCAATAGTGGATATAAATCACGGTGAGAAACGGCTCCTCCGACGCATCTATCACTGGGTGTATTGCAGCCGGACGAGGCGATGAAAACGCATCCATGACATCGGATATTTCTCAACTCGGTGACTGGGGAGCAGCCAGATTTACATTTCTGACAAAAGAAATCCTGACAAATACGACTCTCCATTTGGTAACAAATGGGAAGCCCCACGCATGGGTTGCGCGTGCGACTTCCAATTGTTGTGTTGAAACAGAATGGTTGCCCTCAGGAGAAAAGGATATTTTGTCTCGTCAGTCACGCCCTTGTAGACGAATCTTTATGAACCCTGAATCACGTACTTGGGATGTAAGTCAGCAACAGCTTCCAATCAATGATGTTTGCAATGAATGAAGTGCTAAACCAATTGCCGGACATAATTATCGAATCAGAATTCCAAAACCGTTTCAAGCATTTTGCGCGCAACATACCACCCACGCGCCCTGCGTTCTATCATGCGCTCAAAATCCCGGGCGGTCGCAACAGCCCAAGCCTGCTCTATCCATGAGTTGCGCGAGCTTCTGCCGGTACAACTTGGCAGGCCGAAATCTGGCGCCAGCTGTCTCAGCTCATCAGCTTACCGTCAGGGGAAAGTTGACCTGGACGTCGGTGGCCGGGCGCCATGTCTGCACGTCTGGAGCAGGTCCAGCTCACAGTCGCCCTCGGCGCCGGACCCCGCCGTGCCGTCTGGGGTCGCGACGGTGACCAACAGGGTCTC
>NW_023596461.1:14835669-14840669 GCF_011947565.3 Pollicipes pollicipes | reverse complement strand
CACCCGCTTCTACCGGCCGCAGCCCATGCCAGGCGGGCCAAATCGTGAGCGCCAAAAGCGACTCAATCCTTTCCCACCTCCATTAGGTGAATCGGAACGGGCCCGCCCCAATCAGCTAAACTGTTGGAACAGGAGGGGAAGGGAAATGTCGAGTGCTATTACTTTGAGCAAGCTTCAGCAGATGGATAAATAACACTGAGACCTCCGGAGTAACAAAACGATGCATTTCAAACTAGCAAGAAAAACATTCAAATCAGATAGACATTGTGTTTATACTTGTGTCTGGCTTTCATGTGGGAAGGATATTTAGCCCCCTACCTGAAATCTTGAAGTGTATTGCTTTTATCATAAAGGGCTCGGTAGCACTGAAGCCCTGTGCTGATACGGCCATTCGTCTATTTTAGTGCGCTGGAGCCAAATAATCATTTGCATCTCATGCCTTAGCCTCTTGGGTGTCGGTGATGTTTTCAGATGGTTTAGTGTAGATCACACGGTCCTGTCCTGGGCGTCACAAAGCCGGTCCAATATACACAAAAACCACAGTGTAGTGGCATAGTTGTCATTCCCTAGTGGCAAGGACGATACGATTCGTAAAATGAAAATTGGCAACATGCCTCGTGATATTGCTTGTGTTCCTCCCTTCAGATGTACCGTCTTCTTATCCCCGGTGTGTGGTAATGTTTGTTCTTCAAATGCTGAAGCTTGCCCGCGAAAAATAACAATTGACATTTCCCTTCTGTTTTATTCCATAGGTGGTCCCTATAGCTCAACTGATTAGAGCACCTGCCTTTCGATTCACCGACTGAGGTCAGGAAGGGTCGAATCGCTTTACGCGCTCATGACATGGCCCTGGTTGGCTTGGCCTGCGGCCAGCAGCAGCGAGTGTTGGGAAAAGTCCGGTAACGTCAGAGGGCCCTCCCTTCGGAGAATGTCATAGGGCCCTCCCTTCGAAGTACGTCATAGGGCCCTCCCTTCGGAGTACGTCAAAGGGCCCTCCCTTCGGAGTACGTCATAGGGCCCTCCCTTCGGAGTACGTCATAGGGGCCTCCCTTCGAAGTACGTCAAAGGGCCCTCCCTTCGGAGTACGTCATAGGGGCCTCCCTTCGGAGTACGTCAAAGGGCCCTCCCTTCGGAGTACGTCAAAGGGCCCTCCCTTCGGAGTACTTCATAGGGCCCTTCCTTCGGAGTACGTCATAGGGGCCTCCCTTCGGAGTACGTCAAAGGGCCCTCCCTTCGGAGCACATCATAGGACCCTCCCTTAGAGCACGTCATGGGGCCCTCTGTCATATTACGACGTGCAGTGTCAAGCATCGCGACAAGTTAGGCTTTCGCCGCAAAAAACTTGCCGTTGACCCGAAATCCCACGATCGAATGTGTGTTGTCAGCGCTCACGCAACAAACCCCAACATCACGTGGGAGCTTATCTAAGAAATTTTACTAACTAATCAAAACTAGAGTAACTTATCAAAAGATAGTTAAAAACCAAATGTCGCAGCGATTCCTTGGTTCTTGTTTTGCATAATTTGATGAATCAAGGCCAAAGGACGATGCACGGCTACTGCCCACTCGCCTGACCCGCGACAGAACCAACCACACAGCAGCTCTTCAGCTCGACTTCGGTTACAGTCGAGCTCACTATCACATCACCGAACGAATGGGCCGGCCTTCATCACGCCACCCCTCTGGACCTGTCGGCTGCCGAGGCATGCGCATGGATCAGGTAATGTTCCGCAATAGCAGCTTTGTGCTGCTTACAGTCTAAGGCTCCGGGACTTGTCTCTGAGAGATGATGCGCAGCGCAACGCGAAGGAACTTTATTTTTGCTGCAAGTGTACAGACGGCACGAAGAAAGATTGGAAGAGCTGACATGGTCTTTTATGATGAGTTCAACGTTTTTATGTGCCCGGATACCGACCCTAAATACATCAGGAAGTCGGGCTGAGCGACGTTGTGTAAGCAAACGTCGGGTATATTGACAATGATTGCTCTCTAACGTCGCTTAACCAATGCCTCCTGGTATATTAAAGGTCAATATCTCAGCATAAAAACTCTGAACTCGTACACCGAAAACCAGGAACTAACACCCATTTCTGGCTTGTGTCAGTAGCGCTGTAATTGCATTGTCATCACCGTGGGATCGGGGCATATAGATCACCACTGGTCGACGTTGTTGCATTGGGCCCGTTACAGATCACGTGTTACCACACACCTGACTGACATTCAGAAAATTTTCGCCGGATCGAAGAGAAAGCTCCGGGGCTCCCATTGCTCCACAATTGATCCCACAAATTACGCTCACGAAGGCAAAAATAAATATAGGCTTCGTGTAGGAAAGGCTGTAATTCATCCCGTCCATCGGACAGCCGACCCCCAACGCGTGTAGGGTGGAAAAGCTTCACTGTGACTACCAACGCAGACACTGTCTGCACACCCGACAAAGCACGCAAAAATCATCACATTCCATATATTCCAGGCACGCTGTGAGCTTCCATGAAAAGCCAGAATGGCACGCGCGAGTGTCAGACACGACCATCGGATGTGAAAGCAGTACCGAAAGTGCAACTAGTGTGCCACGAGTCACCCCGCCGCGCCTATCTCAGAAAAGGTACATGCCAAAAGGTTCCGGATAACGAGTCGAATGCAGATAACCCAATGCAGGAGGTCCTAACGAAAAAAACGAAAAAAAATGAACGCAAACACATAAAGGAGTCAAAGTCGGGTAAGGACAAAAAGTCTCATCGGAAAAAGGCCAAAGGACGGAAAGTCAAAAGGGATAAAAGGCGAACGAGACAAAAGTCACTCTGCAGTAAGCCGTCCTTCGGTCCTTCACGACCAATCCATACGTAGCTATAGGCTACTGGTGACCCGATCTCCCGCGAGTACCCTGCCAGTCCCTATCAATTTCCCATGTTAATTCTCCCCAACCATTTTTCGGGACGGGGTTGAGCAGTACGGCCGCTCACAGCAGAAGGCGGCGCACAGCGGCCGGCGTCCGTCACAAATGCTGTTTTTATAGTTCTGGTGCTCGATAGACATTTTCCAGGTTCCCAATATAACGTCCTGGCTCCCACTTTTCATCCTGAAAACAACACATTGCATGATTGGTTCTGTATGACTATTTCAGAACCCCTACCCAGTGGTTTCTGGGTCCTGTTGGTCGACTTGCAAACACAGCACACTGCTTCCTGTTCCCCATCGGGTGTCCGCAAACAAAATTATGAATTCCTGTTTCCCACTGGTTCCTTCACAAACACCAGAACGTAGTTTCTGGCCTCCCTTTATTTTCCGTAAATACCAGAACTTTGTAAGTACCCTTGTTCCCATCAGTTCTTTTACAAACACCAAGCCACGGTTCATGGTTCCTATCCAATTTTTTTGTTCCGGTGGTGAATTGCCTGACCCGTAACGTCGTCGAAGTTGATCCCTTGCGGCTTTCCCCGATTCTACGTGTATCCCTGTCGACATTTATCCTGTTCGGACTTTTGTCCTTCGACTTCTCTTTGATTCAACCTTTATTCCTTTCCATGTTATCCCTTTAACACTTTGTCCCTTGACATTTTCAAAGCGACTCCCTATCCTGTCGGTCTCAGTCCCTGTCAACTTTCATCTTCCTCGAATTTTTTTGTTGGAATTTTACTGTTTGATGCCATTCGGCTTTTTGTCCGGACATTATGTCTAAACAGCATCTACGAACATCAAAAAGTGGGCCAAATTTTTCCGCTCGAGCTCATTACGTCATCGACACAGCCGCATCCAGTGCGTTGAAAGAGCAAGCCATTGGCCCCCGCCGTAACCGTCAAGAAACACATATGAATGGCATGTCGATCTTGCAGGGAGTCAGCGCACATACAGGAGGCCACTACAACGTCACGCTTTACTGTCGCTCACTGCCATAGGAAAAATGGGGGTACCAAGCGTGAGCACGTGTGCCACAAGCCACCCGGTGCACCTATGCCACTGACATTTGCGTACCCACAGAACTAATGCCATGCCAGCTACACCGCTGCGTTCGGGTGGAACCGGCCACGCCTCGGTGGATCATGGTTCATGTCGGTTTGCCACGTTCCCGCCGGCTGACGGGTTCCTGTGATCGTCCACACCGCGCCCGTGACAGTTATTCCTTGGCAGACCCCGGGCGCGGAGCGTGGCACATGCCACCTGGCACCGATCGGTTTCGAAGCCGGCACCATGACCGATCCGGCGAACCGCCTCACCTTTGCGGCGATCGGCCAGGCCGTTTCGACGCAGCACGCTAAACAGGATCATAAGTTACGACCGCAAATAATTTCCAATGGTGGAAATTGGATTTGAATGATTGATGTAAGTGCACCTTTGCATGTAACCTAGGCGTCTATTGTGGCAAAGCAACTTTCTTACGTGCGAACCGTGCGGACCCACCCCCGGCCTGCGAGAGTATGCCCCATTTGCCCGGGCCCAAAGTCAACCTACGCGTTGAATCTTGGAAAATTTTTTTTTCCGTCGTGCAGCACCGCCCCCGATCTGGACAGGTAGTGGAGCATCGCAGCCGCCTGCGCTCAGTCCAGGCGAGCGACTGTCGGAAGCACAGCCGCCGGCTCTCAGGCCAGCAACTGCCGGAAAACGCCGGCGCTTAGGCCAGTGACTGTCGGAAGCGCCGGCACTCAGGCCAGCGACTGTCGGAAACAGCAGCCGGCGCTCAGGCCAGCGACTGTCGGAAACATAGCCGCCGGCGCTCAGGCCAGGCGAGCGACTGTCGGAAGCACAGCCGCCGGCTCTCAGGCCAGCAACTGCCGGAAACGCCGGCGCTTAGGCCAGTGACTGTCGGAAGCGCCGGCACTCAGGCCAGCGACTGTCGGAAACAGCAGCCGGCGCTCAGGCCAGCGACTGTCGGAAACATAGCCGCCGGCGCTCAGGCCAGGCGAGCGACTGTCGGAAGCACAGCCGCCGGCTCTCAGGCCAGCAACTGCCGGAAACGCCGGCGCTTAGGCCAGTGACTGTCGGAAGCGCCGGCACTCAGGCCA
>NW_023596461.1:14812618-14834837 GCF_011947565.3 Pollicipes pollicipes | reverse complement strand
GAGAGCAGGGTGTGGTAGCTGTCTCGAGCCTCCGTGCTCGGAACCGGAGTGACACGCGACGGCAATAAGCGGTGATAAAATGTATGCCTCTCGCGACGTTTCGTGACTTACAGCTTAGTTGGGAATAGAATGCCGCTAAGCGACAAAGTGTCTTACATTCTTCAAACGCTCCATTATGCTGGGTGCTGGTAAGCTAGCAGCGTCGGCATTGCTTTCAACTTTGGGAAAAAAATTTAACCCGTGCCCTGCGATGAGCCGGGGCTCGAAGGCAACCAAGTGGGTATCGAGAAAAAACTTTTCGAAGGTTATGAGCACGGTTCAGTAAGTGAGGGTAGCTACGTGTATATCACTTTTACACATGCCCTAAACAATAAAATGTCTGACCTTGAAGGTTCATGATATATGGCCGGTTTCTCGAGGTTATGCTGGTTACGTTTTGCTTAAGAGTGGCAATAATGCTACAATGATGTTTGTTTGTGTTAACCCCTATTCTGATTATGATCATTATGAAAGGCAGTCTTATTGTTCTGGCGGCTCTTACAATGTCAGGTTATCAATCGTCACGGTAGGTATTTTTTCTTAATTCTGTGAACAGACTTAAAATATGCAATTTTTGAAGGCTTGTTTGCTTGCTGTTTGCTTTCCATTATGGACATAAAGCGGTACATGACAAGATGAGTAAGTGCGCTAAAATTAAAAGGTAAAAAATTAAAACGCAAGGTCCATATAATTCACAGAATGCAAAGGCCAAAGAATGCAAAGGTTAGGCAGTAGCAGAAGCCTTATTCCTTGTGGAAAAAACCAGGAGAATGGAGATATAGATATGTCAATATTTTGGCACCATGCCTTTATTGAACAAACCAGAAGCAGATTCAAAATTGCCTGCAGAAGATCCTAATCGGTTTTCAGTTGTTTTCTTTTCAACAGCGAGCCACAGTTTTTGCAGGTCACCAACATTTACTAGATTAAGCAAGGAGCAATTACCTCGGTCTTGAACTCACATTTGACCTGACATGACAATTGTAAAATACATGCATAAGTGATGTCTGGAGCGTGCTGCGTGATACCTGCTTAATTGAAATCGTTTACATGTATAATTGATGCGTCAGGGGTGATGCCTGTTTACTTAAATTTGTTTGCATGCACAGGCATTTTCCGCGTATGCTAATTTTTAGTTAGATATGCACTGCATCGTATTAATGACTGGCAACTGCTGAAAAAGCCTGAAAAAACGAACAAATATGAAAAATCGATGAGGATCATTAGCAAGCAATTTTAAATGTATTTCTGTTATTCGTTTTGATAAAAGCATGTTGCGCAAAATATCAACGTATTTATAGCTCCGTTCTCCTGGTTTTTCTACGACGAACAAGGCTATTACTAGTGTCTTATATTTGTGTATAATGCTCCTCGCAAATGCACTTAGCACGTTACCGAATCCAAAGGTCATCCAATTTAAACCTTGATGGAATGCATCTTATAGCTTGAAAAGTCCTTTCTAACACTGTTTTCCCGATTGATCTGATTTGTTTAAATCTTGATATAGCCGGATGGGTCAATGCAACAATGGCCTTCACCCATTTTGACCTAACAAGGCATAAACCTCTCTGGCCAGGGACGCAACGAGGAGCAGTGTCAAGGAGATTGTGTTTCCACCCCTGGTCCAAGAAGTTTACACAAGTCGTTTGGACAGTTTGGCAGGAATTAGTCAAAATTAGCATTATTCCGGAGCAAACTTGACATTTTCCATCACTTCCCCCCCCCCTCGATGGAAGAATTCGTCCACGTGTCTGGATATGACACATGACAGGTTACGTGCGCCGATGTTTATTAGTGAATATCTGATCGATATTTCCGAGTGCTGTTGAACACCGTCTTCAGCGTTGCTATTGCGCGCTTAGTTCCCGACATACAGGGCAGGCTCAAAAGGCTTTAACTGTACCCTGTGGTCGGATTCGGCGCCCACGCTTCACGGCGCCAGTTGCATAGGGCCTGACACAGGGCGTGACACAGGGCCTGACACAGGGCCTGACACAGGGCCTAACAAAGGGCCTGGCAAAGGGCCTGACACCGCCATGCGATCATCGAACCCCGAGTCAACGGTGGCATTCGGCAGCGGAAACATAAGGTGCCGCAACGCTTGGCATTGCCCGTTTTACCCTGAGAGAAGGACTCCTGACGTCACCCACCCGTTGCCGCACCCGCTTCTACCGGCCGCAGCCCATGCCAGGCAGGGCCAAATCATGAGCGCCAAAAGCGACTCAATCCTTCCCCACCTCCATTAGGTGAATAGGGACGGGCCCGCCCCAATCAACTAAACTGTTGGAACAGGAGGGGAAGGGAAATGTCGAGTGCTATTACTTTGAGCAAGCTTCAGCAGATGGATAAATAACATTGAGACCTCCGGAGTAACAAAACGATGCATTTCAAATTAGCAAGAAAAACATTCAAATCAGATAGACATTGTGTTTATACTTGTGTCTGGCTTTCATGTGGGAAGGATATTTAGCCCCCTACACTGAAATCTTGAAGTGTATTGGTTTTATCTTAAAGAGCTCGGTAGCACTGAAACCCTGTGCTGATACGGCCATTCATCTATTTTAGTGCGTTGGAGCCAAATGATCAATTGCATCCCATGCCTTAGCCTCTTGGGTGTCGGTGATGTTTTCAGATGGTTTAGTGTAGATCACACGGTCCTGTCCTGGGCGTCACAAAGCCGGTCCAATATACACAAAACCACAGTGTAGTGGCATAATGGTCATTCCCTAGTGGCAAGTAGATACGATTCGTAAAATGAAAATTGGTAACATGCCTCGTGATATTGCTTTGTTGTTCCTCCCTTCAGATGTACCGTCTTCTTATCCCGGGTGTGGTAATGTTTGTTCTTCAAATGCTGAAGCTTGCCCGCAAAAATAACAATTGACATTTCCCTTCTGTTTTATTCCATAGGTGGTCCCTATAGCTCAACTGATTAGAGCACCTGCCTTTCGATTCACCGACTAAGGTCAGGGAGGGTCGAATCGCTTTACGCGCTCATGACATGGCCCTGGTTGGCTTGGCCTGCGGCCAGCAGCAGCGAGTGTGGGAAAAGTCCGGTAACGTCAGAGGGCCTTCCCTTCGGAGTATGTCATAGGGCCCTCCCCTCGAAGTACGTCATAGGGCCCTCCCTTCGGAGTACGTCAAAGGGCCCTCCCTTCGGAGTACGTCATAGGGCCCTCCCTTCGGAGTACGTCATAGGGGCCTCCCTTCGGAGTACGTCATAGGGCCCTCCCTTTAGAGTACGTCATAGGGCCCTCCCTTCGGAGTACGTCAAAGGGCCCTCCCTTCGGAGTACATCATAGGACCCTCCCTTTAGAGTACGTCATAGGGCCCTCTGTTCATATTACGACGTGCAGTGTCAAGCATCGCGGCAAGTTAAGCTTTCGCCGCAAAAACTTACCGTTGACCTGAAATTGGTGTTGTCCGCGCTCACGCAACAAACCCCACATAACGTGAGAGCTTATCTAAGAAATTTACTAACTAATCAAAACCAGACTAACTTATCAAAAGATATTTAAAAACCAAATGTCGCGGCGATTCCTTGGTTCTCGTTTTGCATAATTTGATGAATCAAGGCCAAAGGACGATGCATGGCTATTGCCCATTCGCCTGACCCGCGACAGAACCAACCACACAGCAGCTCTTCAACTCATCTCGATTACAGTCGAGCTCCACTATCACATCACGGAACGAATGGGCCGGCCTTCAATCACGCCACCCCTCTGACCTGTCAGCTGCCGGAGGCATGCGCGTGGATCAGGAGTGTTCCGCACAGCAGCTTTGTGCTGCGTTACAGTCTAAGGCTCCGGGACTGGTCTCTGAGATGAGGCGCAGTGCAACGCGAAGGGACTTATTTTTGCTGCAAATGTACAGACGGCACGAAGAAAGGTTGAAAGAGCTGACATGGTCTGTTTATGATGAGTTCAACGTTTTTATGCCCGGACACCGACCCTAAATGCATCAGGAAGTACGGGCTGAGCGACGTTGTAAAGCAAACGTCGGTTATATTGACAATGTTTGCTCCCTAACGTCGCTTAACCAATCCCTCCTGGTATATTAAAGATCAATATCTCAGCATAAAAACTCTGAACTCGTAACACCGAAAGCCAGGAACTAACACTCTTTCTTGCTTATGTCAAGTAGCCTGTTAATTGCATTGTCATCACCGTGGGATCGGAGCATGCAGATCACCACTGGTCGACGTTGTTGCATTGGGCCAGTTACAGATCACGTGTTGCCACGTACCTGACTGGCATTCAGAACATTTTCGCCCAATCGAAGAGAAGGTCCGGAGCTCCCATTGCTCCAGGATCCCACAAACTACGCTCACAAAAGACAGAAAAAGGCTCGTAGGAAAGCTGTAATTCATCCCATCATCGGTACAGTCGACCCAACGCGTAGTGGGTGGAAAAGCTTCACATGTGGCTATCAACGCAGACACTGTCTGCACCCCGACAAAGTACGCATATCAATCACATTCATGTATTCCAGGCACGCTGTGAGCTTCCATGAAAAGCCAGAATGGCACGCGCGAATGTCAGGCACGACCATCGGATGTAAAGCAGTACCGAAAGTGCACTAGTGTGCCACGAGTCACCCGCCGCGCCTATCTCAGAAAAGGTGTATGCCAAAAGGTTCCCGGATAACGAGTCGAATGCAGATAACCCAATGCAGGAGGTCTAAAGAAAAAAACGAAAAAAATTGAACGCAAACACATAAAGGAGTCAAAGTCGGTAAGGACAAAAGTCTCATCGGAAAAAGGCCAAAGGACGGAAAGTCAAAAGGGAAAAAAGGCGAACGAGACAAAAGTCACTCCTGGCAGTAAGCCATCCTGCGGTCCTTCACGACCGATCCATACGTAGCTAAGGCTATCGATGACCGATCTCCTGTGAGTACCCTGCCAGTCCCTATCAATTCCCATGTAAATTTCCCCAACCATTTTTCGGGACGGGGTTGAGCAGTACGGCCGCTCACAGCAGAAGGCGGCGCACAGCGGCGGCGTCCGTCACAAATGCTGTTTTTTATAGTTCTGGTGCTCGATAGACATTTTCCAGGTTCCCAATATAACGTCCTGGCTCCCACTTTTCATCCTGAAAACAACACATTGCATAATTGGTTCTGTATGACTATTTCAGAACCCCTCCCAGTGGTTTCTGGGTCCTGTCGGTCGATTTGCAAACACAGCACACTGCGTCCTGTTCCTCATCGGGTGTCCGCAAACAAAATTATGAATTCCTGTTTCCCACTGGTTCCTTCACAAACACCAGAACGTAGTTTCTGGCCTCCCTTTATTTTCCGTAAATACCAGAACTTTGTAAGTACCCTTGTTCCCATCAGTTCTTTTACAAACACCAAGCCACGGTTCATGGTTCCTATCCAATTTTTTTTGTTCCGGTGGTGAATTGTCTAACCCGCTAACGTCGTCGAAGTTGATCCCTTGCGGCTTTTCCCGATTCTACGTGTATCCCTGTCGATATTTATCCTGTTCGGACTTTTGTCCTTCGACTTCTCTCTGATTCAACCTTTATTCCTTTCCATGTCATCCCTTTAACACTTTGTCCCTTGACATTTTCAAAGCGACTCCCTATCCTGTCGGTCTCAGTCCCTGTCAACTTTCATCTTCCTCGAATTTTTTTTGTCGGAATTTTACTGTTTGATGCCATTCGGCTTTTTGTCCGGACATTATGTCTAAACAGCATCTACGAACATCAAAAAGTGGGCCAAATTTTTCCGCTCGAGCTCATTACGTCATCGACACAGCCGCATCCAGTGCGTTGAAAGAGCAAGCCATTGGCCCCGCCGTAACCGTCAAGAAACACATATGAATGGCATGTCGATCTTGCAGGGAGTCAGTGCACATACAGGAGGCACTACAACGTCACGCTTTACTGTCGCTCACTGCCATAGGAAAAATGAGGGTACCAAGCGTGAGCACGTGTGCCACAAGCCACCCGGTGCACCCATGCCACTGACATTTGCGTACCCACAGAACTAATGCCATGCCAGCTACCCTGCTTGTTCGGTGGAACCGGCCACGCCTCGGTGGATCATGGTTCATGTCGGTTGCCACGTTCCCGCCGGCTGACGGGTTCCTGTGATCGTCCGCACACCGCGCCCGTGACAGTTATTCCTTGCAGACCCCCGGGGCGCGGAGCGTGGCACATGCCACCTGGCACCGATCGGTTCGAAGCCGGCACCATGACCGATCCGGCGAACCGCCTCACCTTTGCGGCGATCGGCCAGGCCGTTTCGACGCAGCACGCTAAACTGGATCATAAGTTTACGACCGCAAATAATTTCCAATGGTGGAAATTTGATTTGAATGATTGATGTAAGTGCACTTTGCATGTAATTAGGCGTCTATTGTGGCAAAGCAATTCTTACGTGCGACCGGCGACCGCTGCGAGAGTATTGCCCTTTGCCCGGGCCCAAAGTCAACCTACGCGTTGAATCTGATCCGTCGTGCAGCACCGCCCCCGATCTGGACAGGTAGTGGAGCATCGCAGCCGCCGGCGCTCAGTCCAGGCGAGCGACTGTCGGAAGCACAGCCGCCGGCTCTCAGGCCAGCAACTGCCGGAAACGCCGGCGCTTAGGCCAGTGACTGTCGGAAGCGCCGGCACTCAGGCCAGCGACTGTCGGAAACAGCAGCCGGCGCTCAGGCCAGCGACTGTCGGAAACATAGCCGCCGGCGCTCAGGCCAGGCGAGCGACTGTCGGAAGCACAGCCGCCGGCTCTCAGGCCAGCGACCGTGGGAAGCGTCGGCGCTCAGGCCAGTGACTGTCGGAAACACAGCCGCCGGCGCCCAGGCCAGGCCAGCGACAGTCGGAAGCACAGCCGCCGGCTCTCAGGCCAGTGACCGTCGGAAGCACAGCCGCCGGCACTCGGGCCGGCGACTGTCGGAAGCGCCGGCGCTCAGGCCAGCGACTGTCGGAAACACAGCCGCCGGCGCTCAGGCCAGCGACTGTCGGAAACAATGTCGCTGGCGCTCAGGCCAGCGACTGTCAGAAGCACAGCCGCCGGCGATCAGGCCAGCGACTGTCGGAAACACAGCCGCCGGCGCTCAGGCCAGCGACTGTCGGAAGCACAGCCGCCGGCGCTCAGGCCAGCGACTGTAGGAAGCACACGGCGCTCAGGCCAGCGACCGTGAGCAGCGCAGCCGCCGATGCCCGAAGCCATGGCGACGGGAAGTTTGAGGGCCGTTTGCCCACCACGGGGCCTGACATCCAACAGCCGAAACTGATTTAAGGGTTGCCTGTTTTACTTTTCCCATGGGAAAGCCTTCTGGTTTCGAAAAGAAGCTCTCACAGCCGCATCTGCTGGTACTTAGCGTGTTACATATAAAGCACGTTAAGTTTTGTGTTAGGTAGTGGTTAAGATAAATCGTTGTGAAAATATTCATAATTATGCTAAAAGGCTTGGCTCTGTTAAGTGCATGGAAATGACGTGTGTTAAGTGCGATCAGCTTCCCCACTTCTGCAGCAGGCGTAAGTTGGTGTAGTGGCTTCCTGTATTGTTAATAGCGTGCTTTTAAACTGGTTTTGTCTATCCCTAATTTTATATGCAGGGTGTGGCCGAACTTACTGCCTGGAAAGTAGAGCATTGAAAGCATCGGAGTTTTCAGCCGCTGTGATGTATCTCAGTTGAAGGTTATAGGTGAGGCAATGGCACGGGCAGATCCGGGAAGCTTGTGCCAAGATTTGGGAGAGGTGCGAATGTGGGGTCACCCGATCGCGTGGTCGAGCTGATAAGGCGACTGTGCTGGCTCGTTGCGAAGCCCTCTTCCAGCGTCCGTGCACATGGAAGAGGGGCCGTGATGTGATTGAGGCTCCTTGCGTTGGAACTTGTCGTTGGGAATGTGAGTATAATGGCTGGATTTCGCGTCGTGTGGTCGAGGCATTCGTAGCGAGTTCGCATCGATGCTTGTTGGTTTAGATTATTTACGATGCTCTTTGAACAAGGATCACAGTTATTTTTTGTGGTCTCTGGAAGCCGCATGTCATAAAGGATCAAATGCACGTCGTAAGCTGCGTCGCAGTAGGCAGTATGTAGTAGGAAGGTAAAACTGAATACAAGTTTCGTAGATTGGGACCACAAAGTTTCTATGGTTGCCAGTCCGACTGAGTGGTCCTGAAGCTCTGTTTACCTCGTGCATCATTTTGTTGATGTGCACCTGAAATTGAAGATCTGTGAATAAAGTAAGAATTAGGTTCTTGTGGTTATTAGTTGCCGTAACGGGCTCGTCTACAAACGAAGGTCGTGCCCAGCTAAGAGCAGTTTTGTTGTCAATGAGGCTGCTTTGGGGCATTGGACGCAATTAAACAGCCTCGCTCATGTTTATAAATGGAGTTTAAGCCATTTCTCAGCGTAGGTTGCGACTACAGAGGATCACGTGACAGGTATGAAGCGTATAATGATGCGCCGTCGGCGAAAAAGAGAACGTCATTTGTTGTCCTGTCTGGCCCCGTCTGCCCCAGTCTGTTCAAGCAAAAAGAGCGAACAGTGGCCCTGGAACTCAGGGCCGGAGGCATCAAGCGTTGGTAGTTGTTTGCTATGACGTGAGCCAACGCAATAAACTACAACTAAGCGAAATTCGGATAAGGTTGTTTTGCCAAACTCCCTGATTCCAACTATTGTCAAACATTGGAATGCATGAGACACATTGCAGCAAAGCTTCTTTCGTCTTTCAAGCGTTTGCACACGTGAGCTGAGTGAGTCAGTTGCATCTGTGTACTGATCCACACACACAGACACCTGAATCAACGCAGCATCGGGCCGAGCGATGGCCATACATGAAAGCTTAGTACGCTTCATGTTATCAAAGTACACCTTAAGCTCTTACGATTTTCAGAAAACTTCGATTCTAACTTACAACTTGTCGCGTCGCGAAGCTCTGTACTTCAGTTTGCTCGGCGTGTGCTCCCTGTGCCCGTAATACCAACACTGGAACAGTCTCATCGCCCGCACGGCCAGCGCTGACCTCCGAGGCAATTGCAGCCGAGCCGGGAGTCGAGCCGGCCGCCGTTCGCGATGCAAATGTACGCAGAGGTGGGTCCCTCGCGGTTTGGTATCAATCAGGGTCGGCCAGCCCAGCGGTATCGACCGGCGGCGCGCCATCTGAGTCCCAGCCGAGGCTTGGCGACCCTGCCCATCTGAGTCCCAGCCGAGGCCTGGCAACTCTGCACATCTGAGTCCTAGCCGTGGCCTGGTGACCCTACACGTCTGAGTCCCAGCCGAGGCCTGGTGACCCTCTCTATCTGAGTCCCAGCCGTGGCCTGGCGACCCTGCCCACCTGACTCCCAGCCGAGGCCTGGCGACCCTGCCCATCTGAGTCCCAGCCGTGGCCTGGCGACCCTACACGTCTGAGTCCCAGCCGTGGCCTGGTGACCCTGTACATCTGACTCCCAGCCGAGGCCTGGTGACCCTGCCCACCTGACTTCCAGCCGTGGCCTGATGACCCTACCTATCTGATTCCCAGCCTGTGGCCTGGCGACCCCTCCCAGTTAGCCGTGGCCTGGCGACCCTTCCCACCTGACTCCCAGCCGTGGCCTGGCGACAGTTCCCATCTGACTCCCAGCCGTGGCCTGGCGACCCTACCTATCTGCCATGTAGTTGTGGTCTGACGACTCTTCCCATCTGACTCCCAGCCGTGGCCTGGTGATTCTTCCCATGTGACTGCCAGCCGCGGCCTGGCAACCCTTCCCATGGTGCCTAACCGATATCGATGTCCTCACCGACCCAAGGAACACAATCAGCGCACAGGGCCCTCTGACTAGCATTTGGTGGCCTGCCTGTGCGGCTCTCGACCCTTAATACGACCTCTAGCCAGCCTTTCGGGCTCTTAAATGGAAATATCAAACAGCCCGCAGGAACTAACGGAACCTCAGGGTGCTCCCTGTGGTTCCCCCATGCCTGTTCCACTGCTGGCGACCCTCCCCATCTCACTTCCAGCCGTGTTCTGGCAACCCTTCCCTCCACCAGGCAAGGCTGACGGGCTGTTCGACTGCCCCGCCTCTTGAATTGGCAGCACAAGACCAGTACGGTTCTGAACAAGGAACAAATCATACGCTACCCATCACACCTCCTTCTCCTTCACATTCGTATCTTTCTTACCGCAGTGCGCCGTACTCTGTTCTCTACCGCACCCCACCATCTCCCGGCCAGTGCAAATACGTATGTGCGCTTTTTGGCGGCGGAATAGGCCGGAGATGCCCGCAACCCTAACTAAATCCGTCTCGGCTTCGCGGCGCAGACGAAATTTGTCGTAGCGTATTGCTTTCGCCACGCTCCCACCCATACAATGAGACGGCTCGCCCGGCGCAACTCGATTTAGGCCACCCACAACCCTTCAATGGAGTGACGGAGTAAAATATGATCGACCCAGCCGAGCTGACAAATCCAGCGGCGGCAGGCCCGGCTCTCGGCTGCTGGGCGGGGCCGGCACCCTCGAGGCGCGGACCGGCGGCCGGCGCCCAGCCCCCGGACGGACCGCCGGCCTCTCGAGGCGCGGACCGGCGGCCGGCGCCAGCCCCGGACGGACCGCTGGCCTCTCGAGGCGCGGACCGGCGGCCGGCGCCAGCCCCGGACGGACCGCTGGCCTCTCGAGGCGCGGACCGACGGCACCCCGAGGCGTGGACCGGCGGCCCACGCCAGCCCCGGATGGACCACCGGCCTCTCGAGGCCCGGCTCGGCGGCTGATGCCAGCTCCGGACGGATCGTCGGCTCCGATCAGACGTGCTTTTCACAGCCCGTCACACACAAATTGAATTTCGCTGAAACGTAAACCGGCACCAGGCCAGCCAAACAGGGCCGAATTGTTTTGGGGCGGGGTCACCATTGTTGCCAGCGACAGACGGCGGCGACTGTTACCACTGCTACCACTGAATCGGTCGGCGAGCCGGCGCCACCATGTCACAGCCGGCTAGTGCGCTGTCCATCTTCTTTGTTCCCTTTTAGCTCATTACCTTCCAGTGTGGACCTCAGCCCGTTTGAGGAAAAGGCACTCGAAATCATTGGCAATGGTGTCGATATTGGTAAGGATATGTCACAACGGGTTCTGACCGACTTGATGCACGTGCCCGCTGGTGTGTTGCATGCCTGACTTGCGGGGATACCGATCGGCCCAGCAGCCGCCTGCTGCCGCTTGGACATCCCGCAACAGTTCAACCGGCACCTAACATCCTGAGCATTTAGATTCTAAATACGGTCCGCGTAATGCTGAAAATATTTCAACGCGCGTACGGGCGGTCAGTTAAAGGCGTTTCGCTCGGGTGGGGTCGATTTACTCCCCCCGCCCGATTTCTAAAAAACTATGAAGACCGTAAGCACAAAATTCACAGAGTGGGTAGGGGTCTTTGCTTACTTGCGTCAAATTTTAAGTTCCATAGGTTGTGGTAAAATAAGGTCAAACAAGGTCGAATTTTACATCGGTGTCAGAGGTTCTCTCACGCTCCCCAAGAAACCAGCCTTGATCTACGTACCATTTATCAGCAAAATATTACTTTGATTACATCAGGTTAGTTACCTAGTCTTTACATAGAACTTAAATTGCATAAATTGCCAAGAACATGGGATCACTTTGACATTTGAATCTGAAATCCGCGCCAAGTACGAACCAAGGTGGCAACCTCTTCAAAACAACAGGCTTCTCGAAGTAATTTTAGCGCAGTGACCTATCCTGACCTCCATGGAGTCAAAATTAGAAGTATTTTTACGCCGTTGAGACGCAGCAGTCTGCAATGAGCACCCAACACTACCTTACACAGCCAGTTTCCAGTAACAAACCAGGCTGTTTTTATCTTGAACTAATGCCTGTTCTTAACCCAACGTCAATGAAGTCAGTAGTAATCCTGATTTCAACGGTCTCATTATGCACAACTTTTTTCTTATTGTCTTGTTGTTTCTGATTGTCACTACACTCGACCCTTTTCTGAACACGGTAGATCTTAAAACGAAACGGTCAACAAATGAGCCGGGTATATTACGATTCTTAAGCGACTCTTACACGTGTGTTAAGGGTGATATCCATGCCATCAGCCAGGAAACATTAGTATAGCGAAGGGCGGCGCACAATAATAGTCGTACAAATAATAATAGTTGTAAGTCTCATTCTGAGCCCATGCACCCGTTGAAGCCGATTCCGTCCCCCCACTGCAGACGTCGCCCGCGTGACAAGCTGCAACACCTCCTCTCTCTCTCCCTCTCTTCTCTTCTCCTTCTCTCTCTACTCTCTCTCTATACTTCTCTCTTATCTCTTCTCCTTCTCTCTCTCTCTTCTCTCTCTCTCTCTCTCTCTTCTTCTCTTCCTCTCTCTCTCTCTCTCTCTCTCCTCTCTATCTTCTCTCTCTCTCTCTCTCTCTCTCTCTCTCCTCTCTCTCCTCTCTCTCTCTCTCTCTTTCTCTCCCTCTCTCTCTCCACTCTCTCTCTCTCTCTCTCTCTCTCTCTCTCTCTCTCTCTCTCTCTCTCTCTCTCTCTCTCTCTCTCTCTCTCTCTCTCTCTCTCTCTATCTCTCTCTCTCTCTCTCTCTCTCTCTCTCTCTCTCTCTCTCTCTCTCTCTCTCTCTCTCCTCTCTCTCTCTCTCTCTCTCTCTCTCTCTCTCTCTCTCTCTCTCTCTCTCTTTCTCTTTGTCTTTCCACGGCTTGCGTGTGTACTGGGTAGGGGAAATCGCGTGACCTGCAGTCTGCACCTCTGTGGCGCAGTGAGCGGCGGCAGCGGCGGCTCCATGGTAAACCTTTTCGCCCAATCCATAAGATCGGTGTGGTTGGCCACGTCAAAGTTGATATTGTGCATCTAGTGCAGCTGCAGCACGCCACATTCCCGATCTCGGTCTCTGACAGCCCCAGCTACGGCTTCCTGATTGATCTGCTCGACAATAGCTCGGCCAGCATGGCCAGAAAAGAAGAATGGCTTCTGGGTGAGCCAAGCAGCCCTGGATAATAGGTCCCAGCAAGCGTTGGACAAACACTGAGCCTGTTCTCTGAGCTACTGAACGCCGCAGAATACACTCCTGGAGCTGTTCTTAAAATGCGGGTAAGATTCGCACACGAACCGCGTACTTGCAGAAACGTGCTGAGGCACTACTTGCCTGTTCAGTTCATTGTGATACGGCCGCAAAAATTAACCCTTGGTGTTCGCCTACTCACCGCCGGCACAACACATCACACGACCAGCTATATCGCAGAACAGGTACTGGACACACCCAGAAAACATTATCCCGGCCATGCTCGCTGGTCTTCTCCAGGAGATCCATCAGGAAGTCGTTGGCTAGGATCGGTCGGATCGGATCTAGGATAGTTGTGGATGTAACGACGCCGCACCAGTTGCCTGACAGCAGTTTTGACGGCACCGGACCTCGCCTACATTGACGCCATCGATTGGCAGAAAGACGTTATAACTGTGCCTTCACTCACTACATCACTGAGCGTCGCAGGGTGGAGGGGAATGGGAATGGGCGATAGCAGAGAGAAAACGGGAAATGTTGAAAAATAGTGAAACCTTCCTTAAGGGCTGTTCCTTCACGTGTTCGGGACGGAAAACATTCAAGGAGCTGTTTAGTCTGGGCATGAAAAACTACGACCTCGACCAATTCATGTACTTGTACCTTGAGCTTCCAGCCGCCCAGCGGCTGAAAGCCTTAAGGTAGCAGGCATTCGAAGGCATCTGCGAGACAGTAGACATTTGATGTGTAGCATTTGTTGGACGGGCAGACCAATCCGATCCATAAACTGCTTCATTTAAAAGGAGTGTGTCTAGTGTTTTAGATTTTCCAAATACACGCCGAAGGGAGTTCTGCAACTATACATGGTCCATTTCGGTGCTTGAATGTTCGTTTCGGCCTTGCAGCAATCTTTATTTATCTATGTTTATCGATCGCATCGATGGCTATGCGTGAACCAATCTAGTGCTAAGAAATAAACCAATCAGCGGGCAGGAAAGGACGAATGCACTGGCTTATATGTTGCGAGGAATTGCGCGCTAGTGATATGACCATTATCTTGGTTGCCACGGTCTAGTGCATATAGAGGGCGCTGTCGGTATTGAACGGTACGCTCTTGAGGATCCGTTGCGCAATTCAAGACGGAAAAATGTGATATCCTGAACGTGCCTGGTGTTCCAGCGCCATCGCAGCAACAATTTCAGCGCATGTGCCTGTTATTTTAGACGCTGAATTCGATGCACGTGCATTCGGAATTCGGTCATTAATTCCAGGGCATTTTAGCCGTCTACAGTCGCTGCCAAAACAACGTAGAGCAATCACATTTTCCTGTAGCCTAGCGCAGTCGACTGTCACAACAAAATACTTGTGCCTGATCTCAGTATAAAGGAGGCTAACATGAATTCATCACCGTGCATATCAACTGACCAGCCTCACCATACGTCCAAACCCGTACACCCGCAGCCCCCAGCTAAATGTAAACACACACAAAAAACAACATCACGGTCGCCGTCACCGATGCGTTCGTAAGCTGCTATAAGCGCTGACAACCGATATCCTCGACAAGCCATTGGCTAGATCTAATGGTACCTTCTCAATGAGTTCGATGTGTTTAGTAGTCAATATGGCTTGGGGCTACCCAATAACTTCGTTCTTCCATACAAACCGAAGACAAATTGGCGGCTGTGGAAATATCTCGTCAGTGGAGGCGAATTGGTAGAAGCCAAAGACACAACAAATTTTTTATCAAAATTTCCTACCATTCTACGTACACAGTTCAAAATCCCAACTTGGCTAAACGCACTCCGTTTAAAGACGCACATAACCAATCCGCAGGCCCCAGTAGCCGTGAAATTGCATTTGGTGCATAGCATACTCTTCCCATAGATAGACAGTGTGGTGGGTGAATGCCTGAAAACCCTTACAGGAAGTGCAGAGGAACAGCTTCATCACACGAGACAAAATAATACAAACTGCCTTGGTGGAGAAAGAGCGTACCGATAGTCTGAAAACGGTGGCTTAAAAACGAATGCAATTCATACTTAGATAAAACGTTTAGACGAGAAAAGACACCAGATCGCCACCAACGACCTTCGACAGCCACTTCCAAATTTGATTTCAAAAACTCAAAAAGTCGGATGAGATTGCAATGACACCTTAGCCAATAATGACGGGAATCCTGGCAATAAATACATTGGTTGACACGGGCATACAAAGATGTTACGATGGCATGAGCTCGTCACGGGCGTCAGGGCGCACTCCTGCAACAGCTGCCGGACACCGATTTGGTGACACTTTTGTGAGGCTCAGTGTGTTGTCGCTGATGCACGCGCGAATTCTAGACTATCGACGACTTTCAGATAATGATAACGGGATGCTCAGTTTTTGACCTTATATATCACGTTTAAACTCGAGTTGCGAAAGTCGTGTGTGCCTTCGAAATGCTAATGACTCGACTGGAATATCAGCTTTTGAGCATCATGACACAAGAGGTAGAGGAAAAACAATAACCCCCTCAAACTGTCCAGATAGGGGGCACGGAGGTGGCACGGTTCAGGGAACTGAGCCGCAGTTGATGCGTTTTACAACGCAGCAGAAGCCTTTGTCTGCGACGGCGTTCCAGCTCTGCCAGAAACACATGCCCAAGAGATGCCCTTGCATTCCCACGTTCTCTAAAGCATGGCATTTGTGTCATCGTCTTGCGCATGCCGATCCCGGCTGGCTTTGTCTGCTCGTCCTTTGGCACCAACTTAACCAACCCGGTCGAACGCGTTGGCCACACGCAAAGTCAGCTTCGATTGATTTGGGCTAAGTCCGAACTGATGTGCACCCAGCAAGGGACGTGTTTTTTATTTGTCTGATGTTGTTCCCGTATCCGCTTTGGGCCGTGTTGGCCCTATTACAAATCCCATCATCTGGACCATAACATCACCACAATCATACAAACGCGTTTCGTTTCTGAGCATCATTCACGCCGCCCTGCCGCGGCTTCACTGGGTGGATGATGTAGGGTGACATAACTGCAAATGGACCGGCACTTATCTGCGCCGCTGACCGCAGAGGAGTCGCCTTCTAGTGGCGGTCACGAGCCGGGGGCACCGCTCCAGCGGAGAGCCTCGACCCCGGTGGCCTCGCGTCCGTTATCGCCCCACCTAAAAGGATGATCGTCGAGGGCACCGGGGGCGACGCGCTCCAGACCTCGGCCACAAATTGATCGGACGTTATCGGCGCAGGGCGGTCGGCCGGCCGCTGACACTTCCCCGCACACCGGGCACGCCTCACAACATGTCGGGCCGCCTCCGACTCGGCTGAAGTTGGCGCGCGAGGAGCCGGCTCCGGGAGCGCCGGCGAACTTAGCGTTCACGGCAGCGTCGTCAGCACGGCAGCTCGGCGGACTGCGGCGCCGTTCGCCAGGCTTCGATCTGAAGCTGGCACAGAGTGGGCTCGTTTGGGCTGGATGAGACCGGCGAGGGAGTCAGACAGTTCGAGCCGGATCTGACACAAGTCCCCGTTGCTATGCGACGGGAACTCGTGTCAGCATATCACCAGAGGAGCTAAGGACTTGTAGGAATATCTAATACTTTATATGAAAATGATATATGCATCTGATAATAAAACTGGGACAAGTGCACTGCTGCATTCAGATGTAATCATAAATGAGTTCTTAAACATGCAGTTAAATGAAGTAATGACGCATCAAACATATTAGAAATAGCGTATATAATCATAAGGCACGCATCTAATAACGATGCCAGTAATATGAGGGTAGATTCAACGTCCGTTCTTTGCTGACTTCGTCAAGCAATCACAATTTTTTATGGTAAATTACACCAGTTTCATCTGTTATGCCTAATTATACTGCGCTTGAAATCAGACGATGAAGTAAATTTTATACGCTTAAGTATGCTGACCTTCCCTCCGCTGAAATGCTAGTGCTAAGTTTTGCACTTAACTTGATCTGACTTCACATCGAGGAACAAGATCGCAAAATGCATACAGAATCAACACGCCTCCAGCCTGCCTGAAAGTTTGGGCTCCGTCTTTTGCGGTAATGTATACGCATGTCATGTTAGGATATTTGTGACTAGCTTTGATCTTACTATATTGTTTTAACTTGAACTTTGCATTCCTTTTATGGAATTTGGGAAATGGATTTTACTTTCTGAATCATGCCGGAACACACAACTTCTGCAATCTTTCGCGTGGCCAGCTCCCGATGATCCTTGAAAATTCAGGACCTTTAAGAAAATTCTTACGAACATTTAATTATTTAATTTTAATTATTACGATTTAGATGCAGATGGAGAGACATCGAGATGCGGCACCTCGTGCCATGCTTTGTGCGGTGCATCATACGTGGTTGTCGTTTGGAAAAAACATGTAGCGAGAGGGACAGAGTATGTTAATATTTTTCGCGGCCGCATAATGTTCGGACGTTTTTCCAAGAAGGTCGCCCGGGCTCGCGTGGAAACAGTATCTTCACAACAAACGGTAGAACTGAATGATTGTACGCGACTTTTTCTCATGTTTGTTATTTCCATCAAGCATTTATAAGCGACCAAGAATGTATGACCACTCCCACCGTGGCAATAAAACTTAACTTTAACAGATTCTTTAGGGAGCAAATATTGCGATGCTGCGACGCCCCCTGACAAGAAATTCAGAAGCTGCGAAGCAAACAAAGGAGGCAGGCGCATCATTGCTGGTGCGCCTGCCTCCTTTGTTTGCTTAGAACACAACAGGGGCGTAAGTTTGCAGAGGGGTGAACAGGAGCCTAAACAATAAAAAAGCATGACATTTACCATGAAAATTCATCACCAAACGTGTTTTTGATACGAGTTTTCAAAAATGGCGAGGGGCTGGAGTCAAAGCTGGGGGTGGGGGGAGGTTCAGCCCCCTCTCTCAGCTGGACAGGTAACCGCACCGCGAGGTAGGCGATTCTCGGGTAAACCTTGTGAGCAGACACGATCGGCACCTGGGAATGTTATCAGGTCACAGGACGTAGAACCCAAAATTTTATGAAAGAACATATTTTAAGCGATTGTGGCAGCATCCTGACTTCCATACCATTAAAACATTGAGATTGCCTTAGAATGAGGGGATTATCTTGACCTGAAACATGGTCAATGTAATCCATGAAACACTACCTTCCTCGCTAATAGATAAGTTAAGTACTTAGGCCCACTTGAATGTCGTGGGTACTGGATATTATCGGCTAGTTTTGCCTGATTGGTAGCGGGATAGCCATTTCAGGTCATATTGTTGCGTTCTTGTTATACACGATGCTGTTTTTCACTGTTCTTTGCTATACTCATGTCCCATTTGTGCTGCACTCGAATCTCATGCCTGGGCACAGGCACGTGGTCATATTATGCAAACGTAAATAACGAAAAGTAAGGAAGGAAGCTTGTGATATTAGGTGCAAGTGAGAAAATATAGGCTTAAGTTGTTTTGTATACTATTCTTGCTAGAGTAAATTCCCAGTGAAAAACATGGGACATGGAACAGATAGCAGGCACAA
This sequence comes from Pollicipes pollicipes, assembly GCF_011947565.3. Classification (NCBI taxonomy): domain Eukaryota; kingdom Metazoa; phylum Arthropoda; class Thecostraca; order Pollicipedomorpha; family Pollicipedidae; genus Pollicipes; species Pollicipes pollicipes. Next base: position 14,816,346 of record NW_023596461.1, on the reverse strand, counting down.
TCAGCGCCAATGAAAAGTAAAAACGTCATCATGTTTTGCCCACCCTCAACAGCGTCTTCCCAGGCATGCCAGCCGACTCGCCACGCACGCGGACGCACCGCACTGCACGCGTCCCACCGGCGATGGGAACTCGACGCGTTTTGTACTCCCGTTCTCCGTTAGCAGTCGATGCGCCCTAAATCCCCCCCCCCCCCCCCCCCGTTCTCCGTGGTGCGTCGACATGGATCGGAGATCCGTCAGCGGCATTCCGGTGGGCTCCTTCAGCTGTGTCAGGAGCACACATCACGTCTTTTGCCAGCTCAGCCACACACGTGGAGACGGCGACGCCTCGTGTCTGGCGTCCGAGCTCCTGCAGGGCTCATCCAGAGCAGCAGGATGAGCTCCTGCAGGATGAGCAAAAATTCCTCGCAGTACCACGCACGAGCTTACCCAGAGCAGCAGGATCGGCCGCAGTACTATGCAGGAGCTCACCCAGAGCAGCAGGATCGCCCGCAGTACCATGCACTGCAAGCTTTGCGCGTGCCCCAGGCCCCAGATCCAAGACTAGTAAGGTTGCGCAGCACCACGTGCTGCAGGCACTGCGCGTGCCCCGGACCGCGATTACATGGCTCCAACTGACGACAGGCGGCCAATAGTGGATATAAATCACGGTGAGAAACGGCTCCTCCGACGCATCTATCACTGGGTGTATTGTAGCCGGACGAGGCGATGAAAACGCATCCATGACATCGGATATTTCTCAACTCGGTGACTGGGGAGCAGCCAGATTTACATTTCTGACAAAAGAAATCCTGACAAATACGACTCTCCATTTGGTAACAAATGGGAAGCCCCACGCATGAGTTGCGCGTGCGACTTCCATTTGTTGTGTTGAAACAGAATGGTTGCCCTCAGGAGAAAAGGATATTTTGTCTCGTCAGTCACGCCCTTGTAGACGAATCTTTATGAACCCTGAGTCACGTACTTGGGATGTAAGTCAGCAACAGCTTCTAATCAACGATGTTTGCAATGAATTAAGTGCTAAACCAATTGCCGGACATAATTATCGAAGCAGAATTCCAAAACCGTTTCAAGCATTTTGCGCGCAACATACCGCCCACGCGCCCTGCGTTCTATCATGCGCTCGAAATCCCGGGCGGTCGCAACAGCCCAAGCCTGCTCTATCCATGAGTTGCGCGAGCTTCTGCCGGCACAACTTGGCAGGCCGAAATCTGGCGCCAGCTGTCTCAGCTCGTCAGCTTACCGTCAGGGGAAAGTTGACCTGGACATCGGTGGCCGGGCGCCATGTCTGCACGTCTGGAGGCAGGTCCAGCTCACAGTCGCCCTCGGCGCCGGACCCCGCCGTGCCGTCTGGGGTCGCGACGGTGACCAACAGGGTCTCCGGCACAGGTGCACGGGTTTCTGTGGCGCCTTGCAGTGCTGTTGAGAACGCGGGTGGGTCCTGCGGTGGGACGGTAGTGAGAAAGGACTCCTGTAGCAGAGTGGGGGCAAGGGAGGAAATGTCGGGGGGAATGGCGGAGGAGGAAGGGTTCACCAGAGACGCGGCAGTGGAGAGGAGGTCATGTGAAAGGGGGGGATTCCCTAACTGGCTGAAGGACTTGTAGGTGGAAGGGTTCATTGGAGGGACGGATGTGGGAGCGACACCGTGCGGTGTGACGGGTGGGAGTGGTTGGTACTCTGGTGGGTTGGAGGATAGGTGCGACCCACGCAGCAGAGTGATGGGAGGAAAAGACGAAAGAAAAAAAGCATTGTGTGTTGGTTTAAAGGGGAGTTCAGACTTCTGGGCTGGAGTAGAGGAAGGGAAAGAATCCTGAAGTGATATGCGGGAACGGAAGCTATCCTGTGGCAGCAGTGAGAGGTGGGCAGGATGTTGCGTTGCAGCGGAAGTGAGAGAAGGGTCATGCAGAGCCGTGGTGGAGATAGAAGTGTCTTGAGCTCGCATGGATGAAGGGTGGCCCTGCGTTGGGATAGACGTAAAGTAATGATCCAGCGACGACATTTGGTCATGCGGTGGACCGGTGGATAGTAGCGCACTGCCAGCCTCTGCAGCTGCTGTCACTGTGCTGAAGCCTGCGGCCGTCAATTCGTCACCAACCGCCGCTTGGATGACACCTGACCCATCCGTGGGGCTGACCGTGACGTCAGGCGGCTCGCCTCCGGCGGCTTCCGGGCGCGCCTGATGCACCCCGATCTTGTGCAGAGGTGTCCGCTGGTCCTGCAACTGTTACGGCAACCGACATCTCGGTTTTGATTCGCTCCGCTATCCTAGCGGTGGTCCCGGCAGATGTGGTTCCCAGGTCGTCGCTAGGTGTCGCCACCGGCGGCCAGGATCCTGCACCCGTCACATGGGGCCAGCGGACCGTCACGAGACTGGATCGGGTGTCGGCCGATCGGCCAGCGATGACGTCATGGCCTGCTGACTGTCATCCGCGGCGTGGGGATGACGACCGGAATCAGACAGGTCAGCGCCGCAAGAATACTTCTCTTCATGGTGCCGGCAGACGGAAACGCTGCAAACAAGGCGGCGCCATGAGTGATACTGGCGCTGATTCACTGCCAGGGGTGTTTCTCACTAAAATCGACTAGCGCGCTAATCCGTTAGGGGGACCTAACCTACCCCTAAAATCCAGATTTCTCCCCGGATTCCTGCCCCTTTAATCTGTGTTTCTAGTGTATATCTTTAAAAATTACTCTATACCAATATTAGGTTTGTTCCGCGGAATAATTACTTTCCTTTTAAGGCGATGTGATGCCGCATTTTTCAAGATCTTGGAAATGGGTGTACTCCAAAGAAAACGTCTTAGTGATTTAAGCCAATGTGACCAACGCGGTGGCAGCTTGACTAGCGTTCAAATAGCCATTCACTGGCAAAACATGATACAAAATTGAAGCAATAAGTGATCTCATGTTCATCAAATCGTGACTCTACAGAAGATCCCTCTTTGAGGTATCTTCTGTAGAGTTCTTCAGGATTTCCTTGCAGACGAGAACGTGTATGTTTTCAATACCACGTTAGAGCGGTGCATCGTTACTGTTCATCACGGGATCGATTGGGACTGGGAGTGGCTCCAACAGGACAGAGTAACTCCGCATACCGCACGGACTTCACTGAATTTGTTCGAGAATTAATTCTCTGCAATGCATATCAGCTTTACACGCGCCCGGGTGACCAGTTGAATATCCTTCGCTCGGGTGAGGGTCAACTTAACCCGGCTGACTTCTCGGAAACTAAGAGAGCTACACACACCAAATTCACAGGGTGTGGTGATCTGTACGTGAAATTACTTGTGTCGAAATTTGGGGTTCCTAGATCTTGAATTTTGGATCAAATAACGTTGAACAAAGTCAACTGCAGACTGGTGCAGAAGTACCCCAGACCTGCCCATACAACTGCCGTGAACCTAGACACCTGGTCAGAGCAAAAGGCTAGTGGTGCTCATTTAAGGTAGTGACCTTGTTTGACCTATAAAAGGTCTTGGTGACCAAATTACGCAACACTGCTTTGATTTTTGCATTTGAATAAGTGTCAAGAATTACGCTAAGTGACTTGTTCCTTAAAAAAAGATGGCCAGGATCATTTTGGGTCAGTGACCTATTCTGAACTTTAAGAAGTTCATGGAAGACGTGTGATGCGGTTTCCGTAATTAATAACATCAAAATGAGCACCAGAAACTGCCTCTTGAGTAAACAAACCTGCTGCTTTTCACCTTTGTCTGGCCTTTATAACT
>NW_023596461.1:14797618-14807618 GCF_011947565.3 Pollicipes pollicipes | reverse complement strand
GTCAGCAGACAGTTTTTGGGAATTGTCTAATCTGATGCGACAACAGAGTGCCGGACGAAGCCATACATTTATATGCACTGTTTATTTTGTAAAAAAGGATGTAGATGTACACCAACTTCTCTTGACCTAGAACCAAGCATGGAGATCAGACCGCGGTTAAGCCAATATGTTTTTTAACACGTCACCTTGCTGTATGGGGTAGTTTCTAATGCTTATGTCTGGTTCATGAATAACAGGGGCCGCAGCAGACGTCTTCCATGGACTTCTTCACCCGCGCCCGGCCGGGGTCTGAGATGACCACGCCCGGCCCCGGGGAAGTTGACTTCCCCTGGGATCTCACACTTCCAGACGTATGAGAAAAACAAATATGCCGTTTTGAAGGTCTTGTCAACTGATTAGGAATGCACTAAGCGTGTGACCTTACTTTAAATTTGAGGTCATGAGATGCCACGGAAGGTCAAAAGCGATCGCTCGTGCTGATGAAGTATAAACCTATGTTAACATGTTGAGAGGGATGCTGAGGGCACGGAAATAGGCCTCAAGATTGTGGGAGGTCCATTCCGACCATTTCCGTTCCCCCACATAGATCAGGTCATCGTTCAAAATTGCTGTACCAGTAGCCTACATGAACGATGCTTTCCTTCACAATGTGATTCTAAGTCTATTTTCTTAGACGCAGCTGCAGAATAAAAACCGTCCAGACAAAGCAAATACCAATTTAGGGTGAACTACAGGTCATCTGAGGTCAGTTTTGGTCAAATTTATGACCCATTCAAATGAAAAAATTGAAGTGCTAACCGGGTCTATGTAACTAGTGCGATGCTTTTCTGTGATCATCAATTAGTGTATCATGCATCTAAATGTGATCTAGATCGACTAACTGTTGTGCTGTTGTACTGTTGTTGATCGTATGTAAGTTAGTACTCTCCGATCGCTCTTTTCTTACCTGTGCCCGAAAAACCGTAGAGGAAGTCAACTCCCCCCCCCCCCCCGGCTCCCTCCGGTCGGGCGCGGGTTAAAGGTCAGGGTAGATTAGTGACCCTAAAATGACCCGGGTCAGCCTACTTTGAGGAACATACTGCCTAGCATTGACGCTGATTCAAATGCAAAATCAAAACAATCTCGTGGAATTTTGCTCACCGTGATATTATAATAGTCAAATAATGCCACGACCTTAAATGAACACCAATGACCTCTGGATTACAAAGGCATCCAGGCTCAAAGCGGTCGCATGAAGAGGTTTGGGAGCATTTGAACATCAATCTGGAGTAAGACCCTGCTTGACCTTGTTTTGCATGTTGACCCGGAAGTCATGACCCAGGAACTTCAAATTTGAAGCAAGTGATTTCACATACAAGCCGACCCATCCTGTGACTTTGGTGCCTCTAGCTCCTTTGCTTTGTGAGACCTCAGGGGGGGGGGGGGGGGGTCATATTGACCCCACCCCAGCGAAGGGCATTCAACCGGCTACCCGTACGCGTGTTAGAAGTAAATAATATTTTTACACCTCAGCTTTCTCCGACCAATAGCTGCACCAATAAATGGCTGGATGTTGTCGCAATATGATTTTGAAGCTCGGTCTGTGAGTAAGTTATTGGGACTAAAGCCGTCGTTTATTTCGCCCGTAAATGATCTCAGCGTGAAAACCGCTTAAATGCATTTCAACGCATTGCCGTTCGATGCATCCAGCACGGCATATCTCGGGTGATGGAGTTTACCATCACTTGCTCATAAATCTGTTGCAATTCAATAATGGGCAAATCTGACTATAAGTGCGATTCAGTCTTACTTCTCAAAAGGTACAAATCTAAACTTAAGCTGCACGACTCGGTCCGGCCATTCCGCCCTCCTGAACATCCTCCTTGCGAACATCCTCCTTGCGAACATCATCCTTGCGAACATCATCCTTGCGAACATCATCCTTGCGAACATCATCCTTGCGAACATCATCCTTGCGAACATCATCCTTGCGAACATCCTCCTTGCGAACATCCTCCGCCTCCTTGCGAACATCATCCTGCGAACATATCTTTATTCAACTCCCGATCACTCCCTTGCGAACATCCTCCTTGCGAACATCATCCTTGCGAACATCATCCTTGTTGCGAACATCCTCCTTGCGAACATCATCCTTGCGACATCATCCTTGCGAACATCATCCTTGCGAAACAGCCATCCTTGAGAACAGCATCCTTGCGAACATCATCCTTGCGAACATTCATCCTTGCGAACATCATCCTTGCGAACATCATCCTTGCGAACATCATCCTTGCGAACATCCTCCTTGCGAACACCCTCCTTGCGAACATCCCCTTGCGAACATCATCCTTGCGAACATCATCCTTGCGAACATCCTCCTTGCGAACATCCTCCTTGCGAACATCATCCTTGCGAACATCCTCCTTGCGAACATCATCCTTGCGAACATCCTCCTTGCGAACATCATCCTTGCGAACATCATCCTTGCGAACATCATCCTTGCGAACATCCTCCTTGCGAACATCATCCTTGCGAACATCATCCTTGCGAACATCATCCTTGCGAACATCATCCTTGCGAACATCCTCCTTGCGAACATCCTCCTTGCGAACATCATCCTTGCGAACATCATCCTTTCCTTGCGCTGGCTCGTACAGTTTTCAGCAACGATAAGTGCAATTCTTCAAAATTTGTGCTCTTCAGTGTTCAATACAGCTGCAGTAGACTCGTTTGACTGAGTGTAATTTTCCTGACACATGGTGATATGTAGTCCCAGTGTATCATAGCCTCTGTCTATGGAGTGACATACAGACTCGAAATGGTGCAACGCAAAAAGATGCACAGGGAGTGCGTGCAGTTCATGGGTCGATCTCGACGTCCGGACCGGGGAAACATCAGACTCACTCCGCTTGGCGGAGAAGAGAGCGAACAGTTAATTGTAGCGGCAAAAGTGTGTGTCATTGTGCGTGACCAGCCAAGCGCGCTCAGGCATAGATTCCTCCCTCTTGGGGTGCTCGGAGGTGCAGAACAGATACAGACGTGTAACCAACTACGCATTGCGAGTAAACGCATAATCTACAAATCGCCAAGCGGTCTTAACACCGCCTGGCCCATAGCGCGGCGCCGACATTGGACCACGAAGCGGGAAATATCGCCCTTCTCTTCATCGGTTTGGAGCATTCCTTCGAGTTGTCTGAACCAGAGGAGAGAAGACTCACACGTCGACGTCGGTCTTTGTGAGATAAAGAGGGCATTAAGACAGTTTGTCCTATGCGTTAAAACAGTACGCGTGGTTACAGTACCATTCTAAAGCATTTGTTGTTGCAAATTATGCAATGCGTTTAATTTACTGAAAGGGTTCCTTTGAGTGTATTGAAAGCAAAGACAAACTGGACGAAGTTGATTTCCCTGGACGTCGAAGTTCCTCGCTGCCATATGTACGTGCGTGGCGCCATAGACCCGTCTCAATTGGACGTGTGCGGCACCGCAAGCCTGTCTCAATAGAGACGTGTGCGGCACCGCAGGCCCGTCTCAATGGAGACGAGTGCGGTACTTGTGCCTCGACTGGTACTCGCGAGACTTCGTGCTAATCACGGCATTTGCTGAGATGCCGTCTGTCAGGCATCCCTGGTGTGTCATCCGTTCGGAGGCGTATGGCTGAACACGACATGCACGCTGCTGCTTGGTCTTGTAGTTGCTTTCAAAGAAATGCCCTGATGACAAGAGGTACCAGTACGGTGCCGCGGCATTCACCCACGTGCGATACGCAGGACTGTCTGGTACCTGGGAGCAGATGTCGCAATAAATCCTTTCAATATTGCCACTCCTTACGGACGGGTGGACGCGTTGATTAGCGCACGAAAATTCAGTTCAACTTCCGCGCCTCGGCAACAGTGCATTAGGCATTTGGTGCAGCATTCGTGCATGCTTCGATGTGTTGGTAGTGCGGGAGATGACGGGCTGATTGTTTCTATTACGCAGCATGAGTCTTATCTAATTTCTATCACCGTAAAGGCTTAGTTTCGAGCACACGGTGAGATGGATAGTATCTTCATCTGTCGAAGAAGCGAGTGGCTTGTGGTCACGGTAGATGCGACGGTATTCCCGGCGAAGGTCTCGTTGTTCTGGAAACAGTCGGTCTGGGATAAACTGGGCCAGTGGCTCTGGGCTAGCTAAAACCAACTGGACCCATCACGCAAATCGCGCAAGTTAGGTATTGGCGATGTGAAAATCTACATTTGGTGTCCTGCGGGCGAGTTGCAGGTGGTCACACCTTGTGCTGTCCGGACTGGCGTGGCATAATTGAAAAGAGTGTGCTACTTTTGGGACATATTTAAAAGGTGTGCTCTGGTGTAGCCTCAGGACCAGATATGCCTTATATTAGCACCATGTAGTGCTACAGCACTACCGATAAGCAAAAACGAGGAGGTGAATTTCTGCCATCTCCGAGTCGAAATTACTCGGTCTTTGTTTGGACACCCCACTAGACTTTCTTTGTAAACCATATTTCATTTCTGGAAAATATTTTCAAGTGGGATATTTATCGTAGCTACGGGGCTGTGCGGAAATTTTATGATGGATCTTGTGCAAAATGTACATGAAAATTGGCGTGATGAAGAGAAAAAGCTATCTGCGAACATTAACAGCCCTGCCCTTTGCACATCTGAAGCGTGGTGAGCAGCATGTACTGGCTAACATGGAGGTATGATTGACGTCATTAGCATTGGGCTTTTGTTATTGGTACAGCGGGCAGCGTGAGCTATTTAGCCAAGTACATCAGCAGAAATTTGAGATGGCGTGTCACTAAACCAAGCGATATGTCACTGATATAGACTTACTTTGAAAGCGCAGCCTAGCAACAAACTAAGCCTTCAAGTAAACAATGGACCCCAAGGTCGAAATGTCTTCGAAAAGTCACTGTGCAAAGCTCCACGAGGCAGAAAAAGAGTCCATCGCATGAAATTTCGTTGCATTTGCTTGCCAATGCCCTGAAGTTTGTAAAACATTTTCAATCAATCGAGCGGTTCAGTGCTCTCATAGCCGTCTATTACACCAGCCCTTAAGCCAATTATTGTACTGCAAACATTATATTAAAAATATGTTGGCAAACCGAGTCAAAGTTAAGTGTCATTATAGTCAGATATTATTTGTGTTGATACACGGCCCTTAAATCTTGTGAGGATTATCGTCATAGTCGTGAGCAGGAGTCTAACAAATCTTCCACTTCCAAAATATATCATAGGCGATTCAGAAGGCTTTCGTGGAATCTAATATCCAGGGCCAGATTGGACGCATCTGGTCTTGCAATGGGTGAAATGTACAAACGGTGAGAGGCAATGGGAAATGGAAGCCACAGTAGCCGTACTCATATCACATGTGTCTTGTGTCTGTGTCATATCTTGTGTTGTCATGTCAATGTCATGTCACATCTTGTGTCATATCATGTGTCTTGTTAATAGAACAAAAAGCAGGCCTTTGAGCCTGTATGCAGTGTCTATGAGCAGAGTTGTCTCGAGTTAGGAGACAGTGTATTGTATTTGCGGCCGGTTCGCAACAGGCGGCATCGACCCTCTCCCCGTCTATCGCTGGCGCATACATGGGTACGACAGCGTTGAAATCGGTCACTAGTTTGTAAACGGTACATTCGTCTACACCGAATAACTTGCTTCACGCTGGTTGCCGAGATTGGCTCGGGCCTTAAAAGCGCCCCAAAATGGGCGAATCCATAGTTTACGCACGATATTACGTGACGGTCTGCACACCTTAACCCACACTTCTGTCAGCACAGTTGACCTTTTTTTGGTACGTGCTTGCTATTTTGTCTCTGCGATGCGTGTTCGCGGAGATCTGGACTTAACCTTCTTCAGTGTCACTCGAGTATTCATGATTTGAACATTGTAAGTGTCTGACATAAATCGCCAGGGAGACCATGGTAAAACTGCAAAAGTAGCGAATGCAGCTTCAGGTTGCGTTGAAATGCCCTGGAAGCATCATAGCGAGCATTTATGATGATGAAATTGCAAAGCTAGAGAAAGCAGCTTCAGGTTGCGCTGAAATGGCCTGGAAGTATCACAGCGTGAATTTTAAGAACTGCATTTCTTGTGGGTGAAAGCTTTATCGCAGTAGGAATAGTGGCTGCAAAATGTAAGCTCCTCAAAGACGTTACTAAAAAGGCCGGCTACGTCACTGAAGTTAAAAGAATCGTGTCATTTGTCAGTGAGACTTGCCCAGCTAGCACTTCGTTTGTAATCACAGCGCTGTTATTTGAATCACTGTGCACTTTATTAATGTGATTTGTGAATTGACGCATGAGAGATAGATAATCCCATCTCACAGTAGCATCTTTACACGGGGCCATAATTTGGAACAAAATCTCTACTGCGTAATTGGGTACACATACATGGTGTCTCTACTGTACATAATTTGGTACAAAATCTCAAAATTTAAACTGCGTGAAAATTAGGAGAGCCAAGATCGAAACCCATCGTATCTCGTGATGCCTTCAAAATAACCAACCAGCTTGGTTGAGGTAGCGTTTCTTCGTCATGGTTTACCTGATCATCAGATAAGTGACGAATTTGGTCTCATGGCACCAAATAAATAAAGTACCACAAAAATGGAAGGACGAATAAGTATATGGTAATGAAACAAAACCGAATCTGAAGTGAATTGCATCGGTGATTTTGACAGGCCTGCCAAAATTATATGGGTTTTGCTCCTGTTTACGCCAGTTTTGGTGAATTCCACATTTGGTTCAAAATTAGGTCCTTGCCGAGAAATGCTGGGATGTAAAGGTCTATCGTGTGCTTCTTTGCCTTCAAAACTCGCAGGGCGACAAACACTCCAACGTGCTGTTGACTGATTTCCGTGAAATTCCGCCCGCCTCTGGCTCCTGTTACTTAAGTTTTGGTGTCATCTACAAGATTATATTTGATGGTGCTCGCATCTGTCATCACCTCGCCTGGTTCATATCACCCTAATCATCCTACGTCCTCGTACCGCACTATCACACTGCCCCGACGAATTCGGCCGAAATGCGATTACGAACAACCAGCGAATGTCGTCTAAGGATTTGCAAAATAGATCACCCACCGCCGCCAGCGACGTGCCTGACATGGGTGGGGAGGTACGAGAGCGGCGAAAACAAAACCAGAAGGCGTCAGACGCAAGGCCGAACACTGAGTGACTGTTCAGCGGCAGTCCCACCTGGGCCGAGCCGCCCAATAGCCGTCGGTCCCGCTGAAGCCCTCATATTTCATGGAACAGGACACCCCAGTTACTTTATAGCAGCTTCGTCATGAAAGCACCAGTGTGGTCTAAGCTAAATTATAAGTGTCTCTCGTGGCGGGATTATGTCTCCTGCTTCAAAGGTGAACAGCCAGTGCCTGCTATTAAATTAGCCGGAAGCCCATGCCCGTTTTCCACTGGGTTTGCTAATCGCTAAGAGCGAGCTTCGCATAGGTCTATTGCTCTCAGCTGATGCGAAATTGGCGATAGTGCTGACAGCCTAAGGCAGGCAGGCATTTTCAAGATCATTTACTGCAGTTCGCAGTTTGCCCTTTCTAACCCTGACCCTGATAAGGGGCGAGGGGCGATGCGAACCCCACTCTCGCAAAGTTTATTTTTCGGGTGTACCTTTCTGGCATATCGTGCTATGGGGTAAAAATTTTAACCAGCCTATGAGGCATCCATTGTGTGTTATGACACCAGCAATGTGTCCCTAGCATTTCTGGTTACGAAGAACAGGCGGTTTTCTAAAGGAATACTAAGCAGAGATCTACGGCCCGAGCGGGTGACGGGCAGCAGCCGACGGTTCTGCGACCGCTTTCGGCGGGCCAGCACTGTTGCGACAACGGAGTCACAGATCATATGTATATGCACAAAATGCACAAGACTGTGCCCCATCGTACTCAAAATGGAACAAAAAAAAACGGCCTGCCTAGGTTTTGTGTTACTACAAGGCATGGTCTCGAGCACGTAAAGCTGAAAAGTTCCATTTTGGGACAATTTAATATTTGACCTGGCATAACGGGATAAATTATTGACCTGGCAACATACAATGTGTTACCCATAGCGACATGTCGCTGACACCAATGCACTGATGGTTTTCGCTTAGCTTGGAAACGGCAAAGGATGGAAGGGGGGAGGGGGTCGCATCAACCCTCCATCAGTTGGCGTTATGAAAAACGGCGAAACTAGACGAGGCTTAAAGAGAGTGTTCTGCATCTCTATGGTGTTTTGAACAGAAATAGCCATGCTGAAGATCAATGGTGCAGTGCACAATCCTGCTTTTCTTAACATCTAAAACCCTTAGTTTCTGAGCTAAACGCCCGCGAATATGGGAGACGTTTCAGGGAGAGTATTTCAAGGTCACAATTCATGACATAATAACGGCATTCAAGTCTTGCCATTCCATAAGCCGTTCGGCCATAGAAGTGAAGCAAATATATTATGCTTGAGTTGTACATATCTGGTGTTTGTGAGCACGATTTCCAGGTCTAACGGCCGCCAATTTACTCTCAGTCAATGTTGCGTTAGTTTTGCAGCTGCGATTACGTAATCAAATAATGACGCAGCGAGGGGCATATTTACTAAGCAGAGAAACTGTGATGTCTTGAGAAGTCTTGTCTACTTTCAAGTACACCAGTAGTTCTAGATGAGCTAGTTTCATCATGCCTGATGCTTCAATATCTTCAGATGTGAAAGCACTCCCTTGAAGACTTCAAATCCAAAGTTTTATCCAATACAAAGCCTAACACTTTAATTCTTTCAAAAAATTATCCTAAGCGCAGGAGAACTTGCGCGGACTATTTTGCGCCCCCTAATGACAAGCCACCCAAAGGTATATGCCGTCATAGAAGTGGTGTCTGGGGAGCGTCAGCACGAAATATGGCATCAACGGACAGCAGTTGGCTTACAGCAAGTTGAACGTGTGTAGTGCAAGTTTCGAACATGAGTCACGTCTTGTGATACATAATACAGGAATTGGGACAGTGCTACCAGCTATGACGAAAATGAGGCTGGGATTGAATAGATTAGGAATAACGCCGTAACTAAGAATGCGAGTACAAGTACAATGAACAAAATCACAAACAAATATGCAAGAACACTACGAGAAAGGGGCAAAACACGCGCACATGGCGATACCCGGTTCAACTCACACGCATCAGCTAGAAAGCCACCTCCCGGCGAGTTGAAGTACTACAGGTGAATCAGCCCGTCCGCTACATTGGCAGTTCTGACAAGGCCAGTCTGGCAGCGAATCGGTAATGTCGACAACCTAAGGCAGTGCTTCACTTGACAGCCTAGGACGTCCTGATGTCTGACGTCATAAAATCTTTCCATAATGCAATCGAAGGATAACATATTGAAGACCATTTTGACTAAATAATGCAATTTTGTCGTCTGGAGTGGTTTCGTGCGCTTAAAAAATACGCAGATTCACAAGTGAGCTTTTGCTATCCTATCTTATGCATGTCTTGATGTCTTCAAATGTGGAACATTCTCTTTAAGGAAGAGTACACCCTGCTAGAGATAATGACTGCACCCGGTTCAGCTCTAGCGCATGAGACCCATCTGAGAGGCCCACCGCAACAGAAGCCGTTCCCGTCCAAAGACCGCTTGATACACCCAGGGAGCAGCCAAGTGGAGGACCGGGGGGGCCGTGGTCCCTCAGGATCTCTCGAGATACAGGTTCACTCGAGATACTCGACGTTTATGCATAAATTTGGTTCAAATTGGCGGAATTTTGGGGAGCATTTTGCATTTTTCTGCTTGCAAATAATTTTGTTTTGGCTACGTGCCTGGACACACCCATCCCAGCAAGTATCCTCCCAGAGCAGCACCCACCAAGGAAACGCAGCGTAGTGAGCGCCGCTCCGATGTGGTGTTCGCCTGACCTCTGCCTGCAGAAGACGATGCTTCTCCGCTTGACTCAGCTGCGGCACTGTCGTGGCGCCAGCGGGCCGGGACGCGCCGACGGCCGTCGCCACCGACTGACGAATGGTCCGAGCCTCTGTCC
>NW_023596461.1:14722618-14795118 GCF_011947565.3 Pollicipes pollicipes | reverse complement strand
GTCCACCCATCTGCTTTGCATTGCCGAGAAATAACGTTAGATATCAGCCATTGGAACAAAAAAGACGTCAAGCCACTTGCATGGCAGAGATAAATGGGCCAGCTTCAAATTACCAGCGCATGTTACAGCTGCCCCACCCATATATATGGGTGGGGCAGCTGTACTACTCAACCAATAACACTCCCCACCAATAGGTGCGGAGTGTTACTGATGAATTGTCCGGAGTGTTGATAATGTCAACATTTCCGAAACAGGTCTCGAACGGACATGGTCAATATATTCCTCACTGTTGTGGTCAATATATTCCTCACTGTTGTGGTCAATATATTCCTCACTGTTGTGGTCAATATATTCCTCACTGTTGTGGTCAATATATTTTATTACGACCAGGCAAGCGGGCTAGTACTTCTCCGAACCAGAAACACCTCACCTGACAGAACAGTCATGCAAGTCCTTTAAGTGGAAACACAAAAAAGTCAGGCGCATTAAAAAATGCGTTATGAAGGCAGCTGACACGTCTTCCCCTGCTGTACGAAATGTGATCTTGTATACTTCTGTGATCCATCGGGATTTTTTCTAGCGTCTTCAAAATTACTACGTTTGTCCACGTTTGTCTGTGTATCAAGTGATGATCTTATGATCATGACCTGTATGATCATGATCTATAACGTGATGATCTTATGATCCTGGTTTGTCTATCTAATGATGATCGTGTTCTGTATTTCTAGTAACGATCTTATGGTCATGATCGGTCTATCACGTTATGATCTAATGGCCCTGGCCTGTCTATCAAGCGGTTATTTCATAATCCTAGTCCGCCTACCAAGTGATGACCTGATCTATCAAGTAATGACTGATCTATCAAGTAATGATCTGAGCTATCAAATGATGCTCTGATCTATCAGGTGATGATATGATCTATCAAGTGATGATCCGATCTATCAAGCAATGATCTGAGCAATCAAATGATGATCTGATCTATCAAGTGATGACAGGCAGCTGGCCCACTCCGGGGCCATATTCGGGTGATTCAGGTCAGCCCAGCTTATTACCGAGGCCGGGCCAGTCCCGGTCCCACCACCCCACACCTGAAGTCAGACCACTGGCTGAGAGTGGAGCGCTGGAGCGGAACGCGTCAGCGCTAGCGAGCCGCCGCTCCATTCTGCCCGGCTGATTGATTCCGGAGTGACGCTGGGCGTTCATTATATGAGGAACGGCGAACAATGAACAAATATTGAAGTGGCCAAGCAGCGAGGAATGCCGCTGGCGCGGCGTACGTGAGGCCTCATGACACCAATACCGCATCTGCCAGATGCGCTGAATGTCAATGAGTCTGGTCCATGGGACCGGCTATTTCGTGGCGGCTTGGTGTAACGTCCATGCATATGCATGACCATGTGGGCATGTCGTGGTAAAGGGTAAAAATCCTTTCCACAGATCTCCGCTCACGAATATAACAAAACCATTCATGACCTTAAATTCACGACTGTTGTCGAGCATTATTGATCAATATCGCCCATCCACTTGGATTTCGTTTACCACACATTGATAATCTATCTATTCGGGAGGTGCAAAATGACCCTAGAAGTCGACGCACCCTAAAACCCAAATCATCATTATCTACTCGGGACATATACGGAGGTACCGTTCCGAACAGTAGTTCCCACATGGGTTTTGGTAAACTGAAAATTGATGTTTGAAGAGAAGACCATGTGTTATTCTCCAGTTGTTATGTAAAGCATTAGACATCGCTAAGCTTGAGTTGAAAACGGAACTCTTGATATGCCCAATGTCATGGTACGTCGTCAGATTTGTCACGAGGCCATAGCATCGATGAATGAAACCACAAAAATATATCATTTGAATGGCCAAAACTTTTTCGCGCCATGGCACGTTCACCGATGTCATTTTGCGTCGACTTTGGATACTTTGCTACAAGTTTGGGCCGCATATTATAGGCGTACATCGCGACCTTCAGACAACACTCGGGGCTTTAACCACCGGTGGCCGTTGCTCGGACGGATCTAAGAATTACGCGGCTTTCTTTAGGGCATATGCTTCCCCATAATTCTACTTTCCGATTTGTTGAAAACATGAAGGTTTAAATTTGAGATTATGTGGTAGTTCTGTCGTGGGATATCCCCACAGCAGGATTACATGGACGTAAGAGAGGGAAGAGAGCATCAGCGCCCAAAACTTTGCGAAATATTTAACCGGTGCAGCGAAAACAAGGCCGGATGTATTTTTAACTACTGACACGAACTGGCTCCCATGCTTTTCATTGGAACACATGAGGTGAGGAAGTCCACTGGGTGGTGTTCTAAATCAGGAAAAATGTAAAATTTGAGCGAGACAGTGATAGGTCCTGGGTTTGTTGCATTATGTATATCGAAAATTCAATCTTCCCTGCGTTAGCTCACCAAACAGAGAGGGGGGGGGGGGGAGGGAAGGGAGACAGCTTTTGCACCAGGGCGCTGCATGATGCGTCGCTCGGTTCAAAGCATTCTCTACCTGGCTGACGTGTGCCTGAGAGTGGCATCGACCTCATTGTCAAACCACGTGGAGCGCCATCTGGCGGCAGATATGGAACATAACACGTACAGATGCGCCTCAAAGCAAACAAAGGTACTTACTCGGGACTCGCATAACACTGTGAGCCTGATAACTCTCGGGTTCCTTCGTTTGGTTACCTGTTAACCGATAGCACCAGCAGTGAGTAACCCTCCCCCTCCCCCCCCCCCGCAGACTGTGTGACAATTGTTCAGCGGGGCGGCTTCAAGAAAATTGACTGGTAACGGTAACTAGTAGTGATACTGGAAGCCTAATGCTGTCTTAAAACCTTTGGCTGGAGTGCTCACGTGTGGTCGAGACAGGAGCAGCGGCCATTGCCTTACTGGTGGACGCTCAACGTCGCTTTGAGCACGCCCTCGGACGCAAATTACCCACTCGCGACACGCAGATGGCGGACACGTACCACTCATTCCCGACGCCTAAATGGTGGGCACAAAACCACCCACTCCTGACGACCAGGTGGTGGACGCAAACCATCCACTCCTGACGCCCAGATGGTGGGCGCAAAACCACCCACTGCTGACGCCCAGGTGGTGGGCGCGAACCATCCACTCCTGACGCCCAGATGGTGGGCACAAAATCGCCTACTCCTGACGCCCAGATGGTGGGCACAAACCACCCACTCTTGACGCCCAGATGGTGGGCGCAAACCACCCACTCTTGACGCCCAGATGGTGGGCGCAAACCACCCACTCTTGACGCCCAGATGGTGGGCACAAAACCCCCCACTCCTGACGCCCAAATAGTGGATGCAAACTAACCACTCCCGATGTCCAATCAGTAGACAAAAAAAAAAACACCCACGCCCGACACCCATATGGTGTCCACTCCTGACAGCTAGATGGTGGTCGCAAACTACTCTCTCCCAACACCCACTAGGCGGACACACACCGCCGACTCTCAACATCCAGTGGGTGGACACAACCGCCTCCTCTCAACAACCAGTCGGCGGACACATACCGCTCCCCCTCAGCGCCACGCGTCGCTGCGGTCGGCGTCCAATCCGCGCCATTCTGTTGGGATTTGGAGCCAGAAAGCTACATCTGCCGCGGCCAGCAACCATTGCAGGGCCTACGCCGGACCACACTCGGGCATTACGAAGCGGAAGGAGGCCGGGCAGACCGGAAGCGGCACGTCCGCCCTCTGCGAACCCGGCCCTGGCGTCGGAAGCACCGCCGCACGGCCTCACGACGACCGCGAGCGCTGTGCGGCTGACTCCGCGCGAGGGCAGAGAAAACGTCAGTGTTTATCTGATGCAGTGGCATGGGAATGAATATGGCACTTGCGGAGCTGGTGGAAACGTTTCTCTTAATGCGGTTGGTGCCAACGTTTCTTTAAACACGGGCGGTGTAACCGTTCCTTCTTAACGTCATTGGTGTACACGCTGCCCTGTTTTGAAAGATCTTTGGAAGCAAGCTGGCGTTCATTCCACCCCTGGTATATGCATCTGAAGCATGCAACGCTTGGGATCTAAGCCGATCTTGACCACAAAAGAACTGCTCACCCGATGCATTATCGAACAGGTTGGCGCTGAGTGGGTACTTCATCTATGAATGTCCCTGTTCGCTGTCAATGCCAGACATTGAAACACGAAATGGTTCCATCAGTTAACGACTATCAACGAATGCTCTTTTAAGACTAAACCAACACATTACTTGATGCCAGACGGCTTAATGACCATGTGGGCGCTGATAGGGCGGAACTGGTTAAGGAACGCCGATCGATGCCACGCCTGAGGGCCTCGTTCCTTTTCATCCGGCTTGTAATATCATGGTCAGCGGCACTAGGCCGCATCTGATGTGACAGTGGGCCGCCGGCCAGCGCCTGAACGAGCGTCATATGTCCGCAACCCAATGGGATAGGCGGATATACACAACATCCCGGGAGGTACAGGGTGGTCGAATCGGTGCTCGTTACATCGCCGGCTTGGAGTCACGACAGCACCAAAGCCTCAAAGCGAGCTGCGGCGGGGGAAAAGATAGTCTTGGTATACTCATGTATTCCATCCATCGAGTTCACTGCAGGCAGTCCGGAGAAGCCTCGAAAATGCTCTGTAAATGAGACAGCAAATATTTCGGGGCTGACCAGACCTGCTGACAAGACACGCGCGTCTCAAGTTCATGGCGCGCACCTTCTCAGCAAAGCCTCAGTTGCTGCGAGCAGCATTAACGTGTCCAGACGAAAACCTGAAGCACCGTGGACAACACATTCTCAGCTGAAAGCTGTGACTTTGGCTCAAAACCGCGCTTGTTCGCTCGCCGCCAGCTGGTGTTCTCCCATTAACAGGATCAAACTGGTACTATCACAACGAGTACAGCATGGCGAAAAACTTTCGATTCATCACTTCACCATGACCCCGCAACCCCTAACGCTTCGTAGTTGCGCAAGCCACAGGGTCATCGCCGAACTTACCGAAGAGGTGACGTCGGTGCATCAACCACCAGCCAGGCATTCGACTCTCTCAACACAGCCAACGAATATACCTGGCGGCAACAAAGCCCAGCCGACTGTCCGAGCCGACACGGGCGCACTGGCCGCCCACCAGCGTCATCCGTCCAAACTACAACAGCGCCGTCTGCCGAAACGACAGCGGCGTCACGCCCGATACTAGACCCCTCAGCTGACAAGACTACAGCAGCGCCGCCTCGCAGGCGAGCTCGGCGCCGCCCTCCTTGCCGTGCTGGCGGTACTCGTACTCGGCGAGCGGCGGGTGCAGGCGGCACAGGTCCGTGTACGCCTGGCAGACGCGGCCCACCTCCTCCACCGTCAGCTGGTACGGCCGGCAGGTGGCGTCCAGGTCGGCCAGGCGCAGCGTGTCCAGCGCCAGCTGGCTGCGCGCCGGCTCCGGGTACAGGATCTGCACGCCGCGCAGCTGCCGACACAGGAGCACACCGTTCACGTACGCACGCGCGCGCCTGACGGCAGCTGCCGCCGGCCTGAACGGCGCAGGTCTCCGCTCAAGCCCACACGCTCGGTACGACTGCGGTCGGTGCTAGGCGGCCAGGACGACCACAGCACCAGCAGTCGGACAAGCTGGTGGCTGGCTGATGCCGTCCGGTCCTGTCACTTCTAACTACCCCGGCTGTCAAGCGATATCCTCGACAATTCCGCAAAATCTGTGCCATCAAACAAAAGACAGACATGTGACCTGACTTTCCACAGATGTGACATGAATATTCCACACGGTGTCGTTCAACACCCCTCCCCGCACGATATCCGACTCCTCCCCAGAAGCGGCTGTGTTGCTGACCGCGGCCACCCGGTCCCACTCACGATCGTCTTCTGGCGCATGTGGAAGAGGCAGCGGGCCACCTTCTCCACGGTGCGGAAGGGCAGCGGGATGCGCGGCTGGCGCAGCGGCGTCAGCACCACGGCGGCCGCGTCCACGCGCGGCCGCGGCGTGAACACGTGGCCGCCGATGGTGAAGCGGTACTGCACGTGGCAGAAGGCCTGCGCCACCACCGACAGCCGGCAGCGCTGCTCGTCGCCGGCCTCGGCCGCCATCCGCTCGCCCACCTCCTGCCGGCGCACGACGTGGCCCGGCGCGGTGACGCTCCGGACTGACGAGCGCGGCACCTGCCGGGCTTTGTGGCGTCTTGCCACCGGACGGGTAAGCCGCCGCTGCTGCGACACTGAGCCACCGGTGACGAGAACGGTGTCGGGTCTGGCGGGAGGGTCTCTGACTCACGGGCGCGACGTCACTACTGACAGACAGCGCCAAACCACACGTCGTATCCGAGAGCTCAAGCCAGAGCTGACGGTCGCACTGACATGTCTCGCAGTGCAAGGCATGCCACTGCAAACCACTGGCCACATGGGGATCGGGGCCAGATTGGGGCCAGGGATCACAGCCCAGATTGGGGCGACACCCAGCCTCAGACAGAGCCTCGGCTGACATACAGAGGAGCAGCCAACCACGCTCTGTTGAAAGAGGTTATCGACGCAACCAGTCATCGGTGGACCTAAACGTTCATCAGGACACTTTATAGTACCTGGCCTGCACCCTTCAATTCCTGCCGCTGAACGCACCACCCTCCCACCTCTCCTCCTCTCTCCAGGAG
This sequence comes from Pollicipes pollicipes, assembly GCF_011947565.3. Taxonomy (NCBI): domain Eukaryota; kingdom Metazoa; phylum Arthropoda; class Thecostraca; order Pollicipedomorpha; family Pollicipedidae; genus Pollicipes; species Pollicipes pollicipes. The sequence continues at coordinate 14,788,486 of NW_023596461.1, read as the reverse complement.
AGAGTGGGTAGCATCTGGCCTGCACCCTCCAATGCCTACCACCAAAAGCGCCATCCTCCCACCTCCCCTCCTCTCTCCATGGGAGGGAGGGGGAGGGGGAGGGATCGCCCGCCGCTACGCACCTTCTGAAAGGTGAGCGCCATCCGCACGCGGCCCGTGCGCCAGGCGCCCTCGCGGCGGGAGATGTCGCGCAGCCAGCGCACCACTAGCGGGGTGCTGATGCTGAACGGCAGGTTGCCGATGATGTAGGCCGACGTGCAGGGCTGCTCCCACGGCGTCGGCTCCACGGGGAACGTCGCTGCACGAACAAAGATCACACCGGGTCAAGGGTGGCGGCCGCCGGCGTCGGCTGATCCCACGGTATGGTCAGAATTGATGACACGACCACCTGAACGTAAATATACAGACATATTATCAGATCGCCCTCGTGTAATGCTGCAAAAAATCTAGCACTGCATGCCTCAAAAAGCCGACGCGTCCTAACATAAAAAACCATTTGAAGTGTTAGTGATCGGGACTCCGACCTTAAAAACACCAGATCTTAGACACCTACAACTTAGAATAATGAACGAATGCTACCTTTGTCAACTGCTCCCCGGCGTGACCTCCAACAAACAACAAACAAATCACCAGCTGGGGTGAAAGGTGGCTGCACAGCATGCGCCGCACATTCCTTTGCATCGCTCCCACACAAAATCAATGCATGCCATCCAGGCTGACTTTTTAAGAACAGATCTCCACGGCGTCTCGAGCCCGGTGAGCAGCCACCGCCGGAGCCCAGCTGAGCGACAGTTAAGTAGAGAAGCGTGTTTCTTCCAGCGGTCCTCGGGAGCTTTACCCACCGACAGGTGATGCACTGGTGAACGCAAATTATCGTACTTGTCGTCAGCAGCGACATGATTCCCACCCCGATCGCTGAAATCATACGGCACAGCCTTCTCCCCTCTCCCTGCCGAACCACTGACCTGACATGTCGTATCGCAGCACGTCACCGGCGACAATATTGACCGGGCAGGGGGCGGCCGCCTCTCGCAGCATCAGCAGCGCCGGCAGGAAGCGCGTGTCCTTCTCCACGAGCGTGAGCGAGGCCGGCCGCTGCGCCAGCACGGCGCGGGTGACGCTGCCCGGGCCGGGCCCCACCTCACACACGTGCGCGTCGCGCAGCGGGCCGGCGGCACGTGCCAGACGGCTGCACGTGCCGCCGTCCAGCAGGAAGTTCTGCGACAGCTGCTGCACGGCGCGCAGCCGGTACAGGCGCAGCAGATCGCGCACGGACGGCAGCGGCGGCAGCCGCGGCGCTGCCATGGCGACGGAGACGCGGCGACGGTCGGCAGCGCTGATTGGCTGATTCGGGCCGGAGCAGTCCGCAGCGCACCTCCGAGAGGAGCGACCACAGCCCAGAGCTCGAGTGCCCTCCGAGGGCGCTCCCCGACACCAACAGCCCGCAACTTACGCCGGAAAACGCAGTGCTCCACGAAAATGAATCAACCGTCCACCCGTTAAAGGCGTCGGGACAATATTCCACACCACACGGTTTAGCCACTGAGGTCCGTCAGCAGCGCAACAGTGCCCACTTCGCGCAATCCTTTAACGCTGACTCTCGCAATCCTGATCTCACATAAGCTCACACCGGCGTACTTAGTCCCCGAACGAAGCCTTCTAGCGTTGCGCTCGGTTTGCCGTGAATGCATCAGGCCTGCTTGCTCTTCTGCTGACGGACCTCCTCATCCAGCACGTCCAGGAAGGTCTCCTGCCTCACGGCGTACATCGAGTAGGCGTAGATGCCCAGCATGGCGGCACTGATCAGGCCAGCAGTCACCTTAGCGTTCTTGCGCATACGGGTCAGCCTGGCGACGACGCGACACGCAGCTCAGAGTTAGCACTGCAAGAGTGGAGGTCGGTTCACCTAACGAAATGACGTACGAGTGAAGGGCCGCCAAGTGTGCACGTTAGCCCTTGAATGGAGCTTCAACTACTTTCATCAGAAAATATTTTCAATCAAATGTGTATGGTACATGTGCTGCAACAATGCATGTTTTTATGAGAATTTGGATTAGTTCCTAGTGTATGCCACCATTTTGGTGCCAAGAGATGCTTCAAATACAATTAAAGTATCTCTGTCTAAGTTTGTTCACGATTATGAAAGACAGTCTGTGTTTCTGATCACAATGGTTCTAATCCACCTATTGTAAGGGGAAATGCAATATTTAGCCAGTGATGCCAGAGCTCCTACCTTTGCAAGCGAGTCTTATTCATCACATCCACTTCATCCATCAGCTGTCTAGTTCTCTTGTCAATGCTTCCCCCTTGCTTCTCAAAATCCACTTTTGGCATTTCGTTTCCATCCGCCATAGCTAGAATAAGGCCACCAGAACTATTAAGCATTGGAGATGGGCTGCTTAGATAATTGACACAAGGCAACAATGGGCCGGGGGGGGGTGGGGGGGGGGGGGGCTATAAATCTCCAGCATTCAGAAATTCATCCAGCCATGTCCAAGATGTAACTATAAATTCAAGCATCAAGAATCCTGGCTATCTGGCAGCCCCCATACACAATCAATTTGTTGGCACTAATCAGTTGCCCTTTGACCCTGCACCCAAATGCATGCATCTGACATGGGGGGGGGGGCATTTATCACTCTGAAGGTATGGTATCACCCTTGCTTAGGTGCCGAGTTGACCCATGCCCAGTTTGATGCTGATTGGCCAATTTTCAGCAAGGTGGAAGACAATGGCCAATGTGCCCCAAGCCAGGGGTGTAACAGCATGGAAAAATATTGACATCCTTGCCACCTGAGTGGCAGAATATTAAAACACCGCAACTTATCATGTATCCATGAGCACTGATTCTTCTCATGTGTGGGAAGAGGCAAATTTAAATATATATCATACCCACCTGCTGTATAGCAGTGGTGGGGAAACAGCCTACACAAAGGGAGGTCAGGGGAAAACACAATCATTGAGCCACCATTTTTTTTTCATAAAATGTGAAATGGCTCATTTGACAGTTGTGACTAAATGCTTCATTTCATAGCTTTGTAACTGAATAGTATATATTAACCATGTGACTGTGGACAACATGTTTATTGCTAACCAGTCAGGTAAAATCATCCATCATTCAAAAACACTTTTGCAGTTGCAGCAATGACATATGACTGAGGTACAAACATACTTTGTTGCTGGATCCACTCTGGCGATGAAAATAAGGATCAGTGACCAACAACACCATAGAGCATGAGAAAAAATTGAGCTCATCAGAATGAAACCAGACATTTATGTGCAAGCAACACTTTTTCCTCCAGTGTCTGATGGGCAGAGTGTCAGTGTCTCCATTTGTCATTACTGTCTCCTTTTATCATTAATCCAAAATGATGTATACAATCTAAATAAAAGTTGTTATTATATGAAAATGATCTCTGTTCCTTTTCATGAAAATAGGGCCAATATCCAAATACTCCTTAACCTTCATGAAAATAATTACAAAATATAGGCAATACAGCAACCTTTAAAAATTAAGATACTAGATCAAAACAGCCTCTGATTTGTCATAAATTGGCTTTTATGCCACCCCAACTCATCCTTTACAAGATTTCATTGTGGATTTCTGATCCTGGAAGTGCTACATTGTGTACTCACAAGCAAGCTGAATAGCATCTTCATGAGGTTTACAGGGTTTAGTATGCCAAACAATCAGCTGATACATGCATCAAATCATGAGTTGCTCCCCATTACATTCAATATTGTTCCTACAACCTCTTCCTTAAGCCAGCAAGCATTCAACAAGTTTTTACTTCAGCACTATCCCATCAGAACAGGACTACCTGACAATACTGATGAATGTCAATCTTTATGGTTTGATCTGAACCATGGATTCCAGGAGTCAGAGCTTATCCTGAGCAGTGTTTATTGCATGAACTCTGACCTCATCACCAGATCAACAAATGACCGTCACTGTACAATCGTAAGACCAAAGTTTAATTCACTGAAATGCTTGGCATGGTCTTCCTTGTCCTATTACCTCATGTACCCCTGAGCAGCTGATCCCATGGGCTGAGGGTCATCCAAGTCAGAGCAATTAGCAGGAGCCTAAACAGAGTGAAGATGTCCACCCTCCCAAAATGGGCACTTTCATCAGCTGACCTGAAGGGGCACACAAGCTGACTTAGACTATGGCGAACCCTAGCACAAAAACATGACTATCATAGTGCTTATTTGAAGAAGTCGATGAAATACTTATGGAAATACAATGTTGGTGACCGAAGAGAAAATAAAATTTGTTCTTTGGCCAGCCCAATTCATCTAACTTAGGCTAAGATTGGGCATTCAAAGAGGGACTCACCTGAAAGCCTTCCAAAATATCGCAGCAAAATATGATACAAAAACCGGTGCAACGAGCTCGACGACTTGTTTCAGTGCCTGTGATGCGCCCAATGCGTTGACACGCGTAATACAATGTCTTGCGTCGACACGGCTGCGGTCAACGCACTTTATGCAACCCGTTTGTAATGGACTCCGATGAGCCGAAAATGCCGCAGCCAGGTATGTCTTCATTAATTCACTGTTACAAGACATCTGAGGGACTCATCTAGGTTGATTTGGCTTCAGCAGAAATTATTTGTATCTTAACTCAAGGGAAAACTTAAGGAGCATCCACATGATTTAATCAATATCTTTCATTCTTTGTTTCCGATGCAAAATTCAAAAGGGTGGTGGTGTGTGTGTTGTGGTTTGAAATGCCACTTGTACAAGATTATGTATTCATAGTTTTCTGTTCCTCTAAGAACAATGAAATTATACAAATTTCCATCACACTAAATAAAGTGATGGACAAATGTAATGTGACTGAAGGCAATGACAAATCGACGCCAACAGCGTCGCCTGTTCTTGAAGAAGACGACACAAATGATTTCCGCAAGCGAAGCAGCGGGAACCATTTGTATTGCTCGCTCCCTCGCTGAAGATATGTTTTGATTTTGTAGGGCACTTCCCACCGGTCGCGATTCAGTGCTCACGTAGCGCTTCTGCAGTCAGCATTTCGTTCTTGGTGTATGGCGTGGGCACGGCTGCACACGGCATCAAAGCTCAGCTGGTTCGGAATCATGACGGCAGGCGGCGGCACCATGGTGTCGGTCACGCCGGCTAGAGGGCCGGCGCCCGTCGCCGAGCGGCGATGTAACTCCGGAGCAGGTGTTCCAGGTGCTTCAGCTGGATGATGCACGTCCGCGATGGGGAGATAAACTTCCCATTCGGGCGTGAGATCGATGTAAGCCGTGGGGATTTTGCCGGCTAGTCGAGGCACTCAACACCGTGGCCTCACGGGCGTGTTCCCAGGGGAGTGGGATGAGCGTGAGAGGAACTATGCGACCTTTCATGGTGGGCTCCTTTATTTTGTCCTGCTGCACGGTCTCAAATTGCGGCGAATTAGCTGGTTGACCGCTACAACTGCTTGCAAACAACTTTGGAGCCGCGCTGGCCTGTTTGGCGAGTGCAAATTAAGGGGAGGAGATTAGCAACCGGTAAAACAATTGCAGAGATTGGTTTCAGTCGGTTAGGCGTTTTTTAGCTCGCACATTTTCCGTTCGCAGTGTACTGAGGAGGGATGCCGTGCGGTTAGCGCTGAACAACTATAACGGGACCGCTCACTCAATTCGTGTGGCAGATGGAGCAAATGGGGTTAAAACTGAACCACGATGCTTTGGTCAGGGCCGTTGGATAGTCTAAATGTTGCGGTAGATGGCTGGCGCAGCGCGCCGGCTGCCGACATGATAATTTCACAATGTGGTTCATTCTGCAAAGTTAGAATAAGATTTGCGTACCACCGTATTTTTTAACAACCCATGCCAGTTTTTGTGTTTTCCCTAGAAGTTTTGCTGCATGGATTGTGCGAACCAATTTTTTTTTACTTGTTCGGCAGTTTTGTGTAACATGAGCATGTGCTAGTTAATCTACATCAAATTAATCGTAAATTGACGTTAAAAGCGATATCTAAGGACCACTCGGATCGCTTTCGGTTGAAGCCATATCTGCTGCGCTTGAGACCGACTGAAGGAAGGCAGTATTCTTCGCTTTCCCTATAATTTTGGTGTCGCTACGGATCGGAAAGAGTTGACTTTTATCGTGATCTTCGGACAGCAAGCATTCACACGCATTGCGCCGTTGGTCGCACATCGCCATCTGCCAAAAATTTGACACGATTTTAATCAACCTATCACAATGTCCAGCAGCCGGAGAGTACCATCGTTTTCGCTCGAGTGTGTACGAATTGTTGTATGCATCGGCACACTTGGCCAATGCGACCGTCATTGCTCTTTTCCGCCAAACGGCCTCGTAGTTGTCTGTTCCGATAGCTCGGGTGGTTAGAGCGTCTGTCTTCCGATCCACCCACCAGTGACGGGGTGGGTTCGGTTCGTTTTAGGCGCATGCCTTTTGTCCTCGACAGGTATGGACTGTGGTAGTGGCAGCGGTCGCGCTTAAGGTCAGGTCACTGTCAGTGGGAAGGTCGGACCGCGCCAAGCATCGCGGCACGTTAGACTTTCGTCACCAAATCCTGACGTCGGCCTAGGGTTTCAAGAGTCAGGTGACATCGGCGGGAAGGTCGGACCGTGCCAAGCATCGCGGCACGTTAGACTTTCGTCACCAGATCCTGACGTTGGCCTGGCGTTTCAAGAGTCAGGTGACGTTAGTGGGAAGGTCGGACCGTGCCAAGCATCGCGGCACGTTAGACTTTCGTCACCAAATCCTGATGTGGGCCTGGGGTTTCAAGATCGAACGATGAGGTCCAGGTCTCACACAACAAGCACTGATAAGCAATAGCTCTTATCCTAAAAAGATCACTCAAAAGCTTTGGATGAAATATTCTAAAAATACCTGGGCGCGTGTTCCACCCGACCTTTACACCCTTTTCGTGGTTTGAAAATGTTCCGGCTCGCATGCAAACGTAATGGGGAAGGCAATGTACTTAAACTTTTGGAATTGCGCTGGGTAATGATTCCTAGCCGAATTTCTCGCCCGGACGTACCATGAAACAGCACGAAGAATATTTTAAGGAACTGCTTTACTTGTTACTCAGTACTGCAGAAAGCTGCGATCAGTGGTTGTTAAGATAAACCCTTGTTAAAAGCGTGATCGCTGGTCTCGACCTCACCATGTCACAAAGTTTTTTTCGTTATACAGCTTTTCCGAAGTAATTTTTCCGTCGGACCATGTCTTCCATTGTAATGAATACTGAACGCATATATTCAGAGAAAATTCAATATATAAAAAGTACAGGAGTGCTTCCAGGAGATAAACACCGTATGTGGCTATGCCACCTCTTCCAAAGCTACGGTGATGGCAGCGCAGTGATGCTGTTCCGCGATGTCCTGTGAGTTCTCCAACTGTGCGAAGGGCTGCACCTCCGACCTCCACAGGCGGCCGATGAGAACGCTGAGCAGAACCATCTGGGTGATGGCGATGGCGAAGAACCAGCACCACTCCCGCAGAGTGCCCTGCAACGAGTTCATAGGAGTGCTGTCTACTGTTGCGAGTATCATTGTGAATATCTGTGCATTGTGTGCGGGTTTGCAGTGGCTCGGCGAGGTCATTACATTCCAGTGAGCACTGCACACCGGCGGAGGGGGCGGGATAATTCGTTGCACGTGGCGCGGTTTGTGACCACAACGTGTCAAGGTCCGAGCGCAGAACCGGTATGGTGCTTGGTGCTTAGGGGACGCCGACAAGCGCGTCTTTTTTGTGCTGAACTTGAAAGCTTGGACGTTATATACCATGTGTGGGAATGCAGCTGCCCATGCCATCGATTCGAAACTCATGACAATGCTGCGAGAGCATGGAGCGCTGTCTCTGTGTTTGTGTTTTTGTGTGTTGAACATAAACAGAATCCTGGTCAGTGTCAGGTACTAATGAGGCATGTGACTGGGACAAGCCGAATGATGACAGCGATAAGTATATCACCATGCTGGGATATGACGTCATTACCGAGACAAATGGAGCTGGACACTTTTGTGTGTCATAAAGACTTGTCAGGGACTGTTTAAGACTGAAAAACATCTTTGGATTTACGCTTTCCTTGACTGTCATGGAAGTACTCACAACTGGCCGGTATTGTTGGAGAAAACGAGGAATGTACTTCAGTACATGCTTAATTCCGCTCCTCGGTGAAAGCTCCATCTTGCGGTGCTTTGCTCCGAGTCAGCCGTTATGCATGCCATCTATGCTATTAACTGCTGCACCCGACATCGTCTCAACATTCCACCTACGCGCACTGTGCGTCCTCTGGTCGTTGGGCCCAGCTGTCCTGCCTCGGGGTCGAGCGGCAGAGCAGGACTGATCGACTCACATTCGGCGTCATGGCGGCCGCGATCAGAGGCGCCAGGAAGCCGGTGGAGTTGCCGAAGGAGGAGGCGATGCCCCAGATGAAGCCGATGTACTGCGGAGCGATTTCGGCGGCCGCCGACACCGGACCTAGAAAGCCAGTGTCGTGTGACGGGGAGCTGTGACAGTCAGCACCCGACTGAGGGCATCAGTGGTACGGGACCTGTGACAGTCAACACCGGACCGAGAGCATCAGTGGTGCGGGACCTACGACAGCCGACACCGGACTGAGAACATCAGTGGTACGGGACCTGTGACATTCGACACCGGACTGAGAGCAGCGTTGTTACGGGAGCTGTGACAGGGAGCTGTGACTGTCGACAGCGGACTGAGAGCATCAGTGGTACGGGACCTGTGACAGTCAACCCCGGACTGAGAGCAGCGTTGTTACGGGAGCTGTGGCAGGGAGCTGTGACTGCCGACCCCGGACTGAGAGCATCAGTGGTACGGGACCTGTGACAGTCAACCCCGGACTGAGAGCAGCGTTGTTACGGGAGCTGTGGCAGGGAGCTGTGACTGTCGACCCCGGACTGAGAGCATCAGTGGTACGGGACCTGTGACATTCGACACCGGACTGAGAGCAGCGTTGTTACGGGAGCTGTGACAGTCGACCCCGGACCGGGTAGGTGTGACAGTGAACACGGACACTTACCTACTCCCACTGACTTACAGGGAGCTGTGGTATCCTGGGCCACCACGGTGGTTCCAAACTTTGATCTGATACACCCACCCAATCGTCTTGTCAGGGATCCATGGCAACCATGTCGGTGGCACTTGGGAGAGACGTAACGTATCGCGAGGCTGTACAGGGACCCGTTTCCTAAGCAGCCTGCGTCGCGCGACGCGTAAAAACGTGGTAGGGATGGCGTTGCCAGTCGACACCAGCTCTCAGGTCTGCCGATCCGAGCTAAAATCTCGCGCGAATAGAAGTACACCTTACAAGTCCCATCGCGATGTACGCGTGATGTGTAATAATGCTGACTAGCTGACAGTGATCCTAAGAATACAACCTGTCGATGCTGTAACATTATCATTGCCCGAAACCTCAGGATAATCTGCGCAGATCAGCCTCACTATGCGTATCAGATTGATGATGACCACTTAGAAGTAAAAGATCATTTTGCTGCATAATCCTAGCTGTTGTTAAGTGCCTCATCTCAGGACACTAGATTCGACAACTACGCAAGACACAGGGTATCAAGAAGACATCGTAGAGCGCATTGCTAGATGTTGCTACCGGCAGAGATCACGATGCTGGAGAATCCCTGGGCCAGGGACATCAGGACGACGCTGAGGTATCGCTGGGTGGATGGCAGCACAATGACGGCGATCATGCAGGCAGCCGGCACGAGCAGTCCTGCGGAACCGGAAGGCATGGTCAGTAGCAGCCTCAGGATGTCGAGCAGACCAACGAGGACTCAGACAAGTTGAGCAATATGCAAGGATTGTATCACCGTTGTATGTATGTTTGGCAATGCCTAAATGCCTGCCGATTGTAAACGCCTGTCCTCCATGGCACTGAATGATGTGTACAGCTTCGTCGCCAGTGAGGTTTTACGACGTGCTCCACTGCTGACACGATATGGCGTCGCCTGCCTCTCACCCTGGCAGCAAGGGCGGGCGCGGTAGGATTCTATCCCGTGCTTCTGATTTTACAGACGCGCAGCTTAACCACTTCACTACCGGTTCCAACATATTGCTTGTTTCGACTTGCATGATATAACGTACTTATGTAAAGCCAAGCAGCGCAGCGTTCGCAACAATTAGCGCGCTAGCTCATTGAATTAAAGAGCCTACTAGCTCAGGCGCCCCCAAAATTGTAGGCTTTTTAGATGCGGGCTTACCAATCGAAGACATTATTTTGCGTGAGTTCGTAGTGCTCACGCCCTTGTTGACGTGAATGTACTCATACGCCTTTCCTCCAGCAATGATCAGAAGACCCATGGACAGGCTTGGTAGGGCCGACACGAAACCATTCTGAAACGACCCGACGTGGTTAAAATCGCAAGCAAAATCAATCGTAACACTTCTTCCGGCGTATGCCACGGCACCTTGCGTGCAGGAGGGCAATTTTGCAGAAAGAGGTGGGGTGCCCGACGTGGTTAAAATCGCAAGCAAAATCAATCGTAATACTTCTTCCGGCGTATGCCACGGCACCTTGCGTGCAGGAGGGCAATTTTGCAGAAAGAGGTGGGGTGCTCAACAGTAAAAAAAACACGCAAACTACACCCAAAATTTACAAACTACTTTTTCCGGATATGGCCCAATTTATTCTCAAAGTTTTGGGGACTGGAGCCCGTACTTCAAATGAACAGAATACTGCACCCTGCTAGCGAACGTGCTCAGGCACGAGTGCGTGAGAGCGGTTGTTAAGACGCAAATTTCGCGCGTTTAAATTTTAATCGCCGTCTATTCTTCCCATCCAACGCCATAGGCTCAACGCTGATAAGCTGATAAGTTGTCATGTAATAGTCAGTCGACGTGCATGAATTTTCATCGCACTTATGCGAATGTGTGGCTGTTTATTGCATTTGTATCTGGCACATGACTTCGCTTCATGGTTTGCGTTCGTTCCTAGGTGACTCTCAACGAAAGGCTGACGTCAGGTATGATGTAGCGCAACCCGCATTTCCTTCACATCTCCACGACTTAAGCAGATGTACGACAGTGGTCTGTTGCTAGCTCACCTCCATTATGTCGAAGTCAAAACCTTCCTTCATGAAGGTTGGCAACGTGATGCTGAGAGTCGCATAGAACCAGCTGGTAACGAAGTAACTGAGCATGATGATCCACACTTGCAGATTGCGCAAGAGCACCCAGATTGAAACTGGCTTCGTCTGGAGACAAAGAGAAGTTCAGTTAACCTAAACGTCCAATGTCATTTCTAGAGTTATAACCTTTAAGAAACAAGTATCATACTTGGAAAGTGTCCTGACGTCATGCATACTCAGAAAGACAGCGCTTTCTCGACCCATCACAAGTGAGTTCACCCCTACGTTGCCGCTGCCGTGAATTAAGAGCTCGCGGGATAACAACAAGAGCACGTGCGACTCTGACACAGCAAACGCTGCTCAGGGTGCTGGCTGTGGTGGCAGATACTAACCGGCGCCTTGGCCGATGTCTGCACGTGCGCCTGCGACATCAGGCACTTCTTCTCCGCCTCGCTGATGAATCGGTGGTGCTCTGGCGACTCGGTCAGCACGAAACAGGCGACCAGCGCCCACATGGCGGAGGCCATCGCTGCCCGTGCGGCGCGCTAGGTCAGACAGTGAGCATACGCTAGGTACTACTAAGTAGCGTCAGGTCAGATTCGTGGCACATGTGTCACAGCCGTATGGTAGGCAGCAGGCCGGTTCGTGGACAAAACTAAGTAATTAATGCCCTTTTGGATGCTTTATTATCCAAACTTATGGGCCCTTGCTAAATTGCTCAAAATCATTTATAAGAGTGATCGTTGGCTATCGTTTTCTAGGCGCTTTTGGGTAGTTTCCATCCAACATGAAGCGTAAGCATGAATCGATTAACGATGATTCGAAAACATCATTTTCACGCTTCCGTACGCTGTTTCACCACAGGAATGTTCGTATGTCTTTACACCTAATGAATCCATTTCCCTACCTCTACTGTGAAGACTTACGGACACTTATTCGCAACACCGTCTATTAAATGGAGCGTAACTGAACCACCATCTTCGATTTTCCGTCTGCTAAGGTCCACAGATCGGTTCTAAACGCGTTTAAACGGAACACCGGAAAGTCAACTTCACAGAAAATCAGTTGGAAGTAAATGGGGAGAGGGCCGCTGCCTACAAATTTTTCGGCTTCGGTTTGATCTGCCCTGCACCAGATGTCACGTGTGCCTCGAATACCTACTGCCTGGAACACACTTCAATTTATTTAAAAAGGGGAAGCTGGTTTAGAAAAGGTCTTTGCTTCAGTAGGTACGAAAGGCTGCCGAAAAGTGTATTCAAGCTGGTTTTGTTTCTCTCGAACCGATGATAGCCCAAGCATAGCCCAAGTCAGAAACTTGGCACACCAGCGATTACAGAATGGTTGGTGGCCTAACAGCCATGGTGTGTCTATATTACCCCTAACTGGCATGTTTCTAGGGACGGCAGTGTTCAACACGAAATATTCACTCGATGTTAATGCATAACGATCTGAAATGACCACTAAAACATGGGTTAAAGGTGACAAACGCGCGATTCCGATAAGACTTCGTTGGTACTGGTAACTAGTGACAATACTTGTGATTGCCTCAAAAACGGTAGTACATCAACTGAAAACGGCCTAAAACGCGTCCATGTCGCACTCCTGCGCATATGCACCCAAGGTATACGTTCCGCCCCGTCCCACCACTGCAGACACCGCCAGCGCAGATTGGGGTGGCCTGGGGCAAGTGTAGTGGCAGCGGTCACACTGAAGGTCAAGTCGGGCCAGGTCAAGGGCCGGCACCGGCTGCTCTGAGTAGTGTGGCAGGCTAAGCCTTCGCTGCCAAGTTTTGCCGTTGACCCGGCATTTCACGATCGGACAGTGAGGTCAGAGCTCACGGTGACCCCACTGTCGATCCCAATCCGGACTCCAAATTGACACTGAAAAGCCTTTTCCTTAAGCCCGAAGGATTTCTCCGTGGAATGGTCTATACCGACACCTTATTTTTTCGGCATGCGTTTTGAATAGCCCCGCCAGTAAAAAAAAGCGAATGCGTTGGGTCTGGATAAGTGGTGCGACCTTCTCATGCACAGGATTTATTGTTCTGTGCATTGGGACAAGAGATAGCATAATCGTGACAAGAATGCGGCGCATGTCACATTTTAACAAAAAACATGGTTCAAGGCAATGAGGGCCGTGCAACGTCGTGTTCCAGTCCCGCTTACCACAGACATAGAAGACCACCGGCCACCCTCCGAGCCCGTGGGACTGACAGAGCGCGCTGGTCACCGGGAAGGCGGCGGCGCTGCCCAGGTATAGCCCACTCCAGGCTATGGAGAACAGCAGCGCAAACTCGCCGGCCGCAGACCAGTTGCGGAGAATCACGTTGAAACCCGAAAAGAACGGCGACTGAAACGGGGGCGAGGATCAGCCATCAGATGAAGACAGCTGAACGAGGGAAGGCATGCAGCAACCGGGTGGAAGTCGAGATGTACTAATGTTTACGCTGCTGCGGGCGTTTGTCCGCTTCAAACGGACAAGTGACAAAACCATGACAGTGGGAAGGACCTTCGCCTTGTGATACACTAACAGCACCAACTGCAGCAAAGCACGCAAAACAAGACAGAATGTGGTCATTCAACGGAAGCAGATTTTATTTTTGTTAGTTGAATGAAGAAGAGGGAAGATGCCGCAAACTAGTCTGCCATATGATATTCTTATTTTGCAAGGCAATGACATTTCATGCAATCTTCGTTGCATGCCATACCGTTACTGCTGGCTCGTAAAGCAAGCAAACAGGACTAACCCGGGCTGTAGCAAAGCACATCTGTTTATCCGCTTCAAATGTCCAGTATATCTGGTGCGAGGATGTGCGAATCTGGTGACAGAAACGTATTAGGGTTCAGATGCAGCGTTATCACTCCGATGCTCACCGTTACCACGCCCTGGATCACTCTGAGAATGACGAAGCTAGCTGGCCACAGCCGCGTCGCCTCTGGCATCAGCGCCAGCAGCAGGGCCTGGGAGAGCGCGCTGCAGATTACGACTCTGTGGCTGGGGTACCTGGCAACGCGAAGGCGCAGGGCTGAAACGCCTGGCGAGAAACATTATACGTGATACCGGACGACAGGTGTTACTCGACGGCCCCATGCATTTGATGTATCGCGCCCGTCTGAAAATGAATCAAAAGCGGGTGAAAGCAGCAAGTGACGGAGCTGTCAGCTCCAGCTATTCAACACCAGTGTGTGTAAGGATGCACCGGTTCCATTTCCTTTTCACAATTGCTATTGTCTGTGACAAAACATCACCGGCGGGAATTTCTCTGAAGTGAGGAAGTGCAGCGGCGGCTCCGGGGGCGCTGAGAGTCAGCGGGCGTCCCAGCGCAGACAGATGTCAGCGTCGAGACGTCAGCGCACCTGTCAAAACCCATCATCTGTCAAACAGCTCACCTATCAGCCACCCAGCCGCCGACAACCAGCGTCGCTACGTAGCCGTAGAAGTAGGCGGACAGCACCAGGCCCTGGAACTGCTTGCTCCACGCAAACTCTCCCTGCAACAGTGTCATAACGGTTGACCGAACCGCTGGTACAGTCGCCGTTTTCGAGTGATCGTTCAGGCGGAGACTGTCCTCTCGTGGTGGGGTGCGCGGTCACAGTCCTCTCGTTCCCACTGACCTCTGACCCGGCGCGTGTTCACTGACCGGGCACAGCCGTCACGAGCCCGCCGAAACTTGCAGCGGCCTCACGTAGCTGGGATCGGCGGACACAGTATTCACGTGACGAAGATTCACTGCCTTGAGGTGACTGTGACATACCAACGGTTACAGTTTCACTAGCACATGCCCCGTGCTCACGTGTTCACTGGCACATCTCCATGCTTACGTGTACACCGGCGCATGTTCCGTACTCACGTGTTCTCTGGCACATGTTCCGTGGTCACGTGTTTTCTGGCGCGGCAACTGTTCTCACTTATCCATTGATATGACAAACGGGAGATGAGCGCTGTCCTCACAAGTTCATTAACACTGGTACGGCCTTAGTCCTCACGTGGTTAGTAACAGAAGCAGTGCTGCTCACGGCGTTGCAAGCAAAGAAATGTAAGGGCATTTGTAGAAAAAGTGCAAGCAAGAAACCACGCTCCAATTTACGCATCCTGTGCTTCCTTACCCACGCGAGAGTGATGTACCACTCTGGATGACCGCCTCCATTGGAGCAGTTCAGTAGCAAGTACACTCTTAAGACACACTTGATTTGAAAATAATATGAATGAGCCTGGCTTTGTTGTCGCATGAATTCGCACCATCCTAGTTACTTTTGAGGGAAGTGTCAGGGATAATCATGGTACAATGCCCGCAGCAGACCGTGGCGCCGGCGCTGCGTTAAGGAGGGTGTGACCTCCACTGTCGGCCCGCTAACGCTGAGAGGCCCCAGAGTCGTTGCACGCCCTGTAAGCCCTCTACAAAATAGCTGGTTTTAAGACGGATTATGAAGCAAAGCTTTAAAAACTGCATAGAACGTTTTCAGCGTTTATGGTCTAGCTACAGAACATTCATCGGCGGTTTTCGGCTGAAAATTTTTTGAGATTATTAACAAGTATGTAAAAACGCATGGTTTGGCAAAACTGTGGTCGGCTGGCTACAACCAAACCATGCTTTCATGCACAGGTATGGTACCATATCTCATACTATGACTTTGTAAAACTAAAAAAACAAAAAAAAAACATTCGGTGACATTTCTGCCGCAGACGCGATGTGAGGAACTCTTACATTCTGGCCACGTCCCTGTTCATAGTTACGCAGCATTTACAGAACCCACATACTCAAACACACCAACGACGAACGATCCTTGAATTAAATGATCCTCAAA
This sequence comes from Pollicipes pollicipes, assembly GCF_011947565.3. Taxonomy (NCBI): domain Eukaryota; kingdom Metazoa; phylum Arthropoda; class Thecostraca; order Pollicipedomorpha; family Pollicipedidae; genus Pollicipes; species Pollicipes pollicipes. The sequence continues at coordinate 14,772,600 of NW_023596461.1, read as the reverse complement.
GTTCGCCTTGTTTCACACAGCACCGATGTACCAACATTCTCGACCGATTTACACAGCTGCCCAACTAAACTCACAAAAGGCGTTCATTTCTTGCAGAACATGGGCTCTAAACAGATATTTCTGAACTCCTTGTTCTAATTTTGTCACCCTTAAGTACTTTACTATCATTGTCGGTGTTTTGCAAGGTCAGATCAACCAAGGGCAGGGTAGGTCCAACTTTGACTTTTGTGACTAGATTTAACCTTTAGTTCTAAGTTTTTACAATCAAAAGCAATAGGTTACAAGCCCTTACAATTTAAGCCCAAATTGCGGACATCTTTCAGCGTTTAAGACCTTGCTAGCGCTGCTCTCCCATCGATGTGGCTTGTTTATTTCTTAATAAAGCCCGATAGGCTAATGCAATGCAAACCTAAAATTTCACACACACACCCTGACGCATCACAGGTCACATGTTTCGAGATGCCCACCAGCAGATGCATACAGCTTGCTCGATACGCTCTGACTCATATCAACAATTGCGCTTGTGCTTGAATGGTGTTTTTAATTTGTCTGCATCATGTGTCAGAATACGGTAAGATCAGGTCAGGTCAGGTCACCTGTCTCACTCGGGGTGATATATATATATATATATATATATATATATATATATATATAATATATCGTTTATATATATATATATATCTATATATACATAGATGTCAGAGAGAGAGAGACAGAGAGAGAGAGAGAGAGAGAGAGAGAGAGAGAGAGAGAGAGAGAGAGAGAGAGAGAGATATATATATATATCTCTCTCTCTCTCCTCTCTCTCTCTCTCTCTCTCTCTCTCTCTCTCCTCTCTCTCTCTCTCTCTCTCTCTCTCTCTCTCTCTCTCTCTCTCTCTACACAACTGAAGTTTTTCAAGTTTTACATAACCCTTTGCATTGTCGCAGCAAGCGTGGGCCCTGAGGTGGCAGAATGCATTTTTGGGGGGCTACCCTTCCCAATATGACCTGCTTCGACACGTTACAGGTCAAATTCGCCAGTTTTTCAGTCACATTTGTCTGTTAACAAATATCTACCGGCCTTCTGGGCCAATTTATATCTTTCATAAGCCTCCTGTAAGGGTAAAAATGGTTTAAGAACACGCCTACTACTCATGTGCAGGTGAATGATTTCCCGCAAACTAGCGTTTCCAGTTCCTCGAGAGCATTTGGATCTGATGCCTTCAGGCTTACATACGAGCAGTCAGGGACTGTGTCTCCAGCCACTGGCATGCTACGTGTTCGCTGTGCATTTATCGCTTCGAGATACTGCTTCTTACGTAACTGGCCAGCCTTCAGTATGTGGCTTGTGAATAGCGTGTCCTCTAAACAAAGGGACATGAAGGTCACGGGACATCGACTCGTTTACTTCTGACAGAAATAAGCCTAGTCATGCTATGTTAACTGGTGGTAACCATTTATTGACACTTCACCTACCTCTCATGTTCTGACGCAGTGGCGATCGGCATGTGTTCACTGACACAGCAGCATGTGACGAGTGGTCACAGCCGCGGTCCAACTTATCACCTGGGAAAGCAACAGTAGGGCGCCCGGGACCAAGTCACCTCTATCATCCTTTGGGGTATGACGGCGGTCGGGTCAGGTCATCTGTTTCAACTGGCTCGATGTGACAGTGGTCAGCTCAGGTCACCCGTCTCACTTGGGCTGGCGTGACGCTGGCCAGGTCAGGGCACATCTCTCACCTGGCCTGCCGTGACGTTGACCGAGGCGGTGACGTTGTCCAGGGCCGGGTCGTCCGGCACGTTCCGCACCATGCACAGTACGGCAAGGCCGGTCTGCACTCGGCCCACCATGGCCACAGCGTTGCCCACCAGGCACATGAGCGTCACTAGCAGACGGCAGGAGGGCAGCAGACGGTCTGCCGGTCACAGAAACCAAAGTTGGAGCATCTGTCGGGTACAGCGTCTCCAGCTACATATTGAAATGAAAATGTACTCCGCGGCCAAGGTGCTGAACTGTTCTGAGAGAGCATTGTGAAAATGTACATTGAATATGTTGGACACACAAAGCTTGAGTTGCAATACAAACCTTATAAACGTGAAATTCTACCGGTCTCAACGAAAACGTTACAAAATGCATGTTTAAACATGTACGTATAGTATGCACGCTTTTTATGGGGTGGGCCCCGTCCTGATTCGACAGCCAGGATGCTTTGAATCTGATGTACCTATTTTTCATGAGTGGTCTCAAATTCGTCGCAGTCAGAACTGCTCTTCTACCTTTTGTTCATAATTTCCAAACGCGCCAGTGCTTATCTCAGCCGAGGAAAATTGAAGATGCAAATGAACTCGTTGTTTCATTTAAATAAACGTGCAGCCCAGACTTAGGTGAGTTGGGTCAGGCATTGGGTGTATTGGTCCCACACTTTCATTTCGAGAATGGAGCACGTCACGGTACGAGAACGAACAGTGCTGGACGATGCTAATCAACCTGTGAAGCAACACCGTTTGGTACAGTCCGAGACACGCGAAATCCGGGCATAAACAGCCAATCAACATTTTAATAGTTACTTCATATCCTATCATATAAAATATGTTACTTCAGCTACTATATACAATAGTTACTTCGTATCACTCATATCCTGTGCTAGATCGTAAGTTCAGTTTTGCCTATAACATGTCAATTGTTAGCAACTAAGCTTTTAGGCATTTCGAAGTCCTCTGTATAGAGGTTGATGATGGCGCTGTATTTGCTATAAGATTCACTTTTTTTCTTAAAGCACGTTGTGGTAAATAAAGCATACTGAAAACTTAGAAGTGCAATCACGCCTGTTGGCACTGGCGAACTTACGCGCTCAGGAACGACATTAGGCGTACATTGTACAAAGCCGACACCATGTCCCACTTCTCGCTGCGTCGAATGGCCGACAGATTAGGTTCGACGCTAGGCCCATTCAGTAGCCCTACTCCCTGGCTGAAGTCCCGGATATCCGATCAGATTAAAAATACCGAAACAATACATGCTGAGCGGAGCGCTCAAGATTATCTTAATCAGAACCAGAGGTGATGTTGTTCGGATGGCTGCAACGGCAACTACTAGAAGTATTATGCAAGCAAGCAACGCGGAAGCATCGTACATCGACATGCCTTGCTATAGATGTCGATGTCGCTGATGTGGTTTATGTCGTTTCCCAGGCTGCCTGAACATCTAAAGAGCTGATGATGCGAAATACACCAGTGATGATGCATCAAAGGCGGCAACGATCGAGCAACATTGCTGCATGCTCTTTTAAGAGGGACTGATACAGCGCCGCCACGTCGGTTGGCTCTATACCTCTGCAGTTAGCTTTAGGAGACACCTCAGGATTTCCGCTTTAGTTTTTAAACAACTTGGGACCGTCTTGAATCACGTGCTTTCTCGTTCATGTAACATAAATATGCAAAGCTGCAGGACCGCGGTGTCGGCACTGGCGGTACCGGGAGGGGGGGGGGGGGGAATAACTTAAAAAAGAGTCGAGGCATATCAATGTGGTGGATTCATCTCTTAATTAGACATAATAAAGTTAGAGACGTTTAACAACTTTTAAAAATCCTTGATTTTTGTATGCAAACCTCCTTTGCGTGAAAAATATTGGCCAGGACATGGTAAACATTTTTCATTCCATACCGTCGTACAATATTGCCCAATGCTTTTGGAATTGGCATGGTGGAATGTCCACTCTGGACTGCCTTCTAGGCAAGGGCGTACGCACGTACGTTAGTAGAAGTAGTAGTAGTAGTAGTAGAAGTAGTAGTAGTAGTAATAGTAGTAGTAGTAGTAGTAGTAGTAGTAGTAGTAGTAGTAGTAGTAGTAGTAGTAGTAATAGTAGCAGTGGTAGTAGCAGCAGTGGTAGCAGTAGCAGTAGAAGCAGTAGTAGTAGTAGTAGTAGTAGTAGTAGTAGAAGTAGTAGTGGTAGTAGTAGTAGCAGTAGTGGTAGTCGTAGTCGTAGCCGTAGTCGTAATAGTAGTAGTAGTAATAGTAATAATGGTAGTAGTAGAAGTAGTAGTAGTAGTGGTAGCAGCAGTAGATTAAGTAGTAGTAGTTGCACGCTCGTAGTAGTAGCCCCGGGGCAGGTGCCCCTCCCTCTTACCAAACGCATGTCATGTATTTATATGTCCGTGATTACGTGATGACACTTAATAACTCCAGGAGAGCGTGAGTCATGTTGAGCAGTGCTCCCTCTCCCCCTATCGTGAAATGCTGCGCGCGCCCCTGCCCCCACGTTCGGCTTCCCGACGTTGCTGTGACGCAATGTTTGTTTGAAGTCGCAAACATGCAGCTCAGGCCGCTGGACTTCACTCGGGGTCGCTTGTGAACTGATCCATCGGTTCGAGTCTAAGGTCCCAGGCAGGCCTCCAAGTGCCGACCAGGGATGTGGGATCAGCTTGTACGCACCGACTAGCAACAGCCACTGAGGCCATGCTAAACTCCATTGGGTGACAGCCACGACTTCCTGGGGTATGCTGCAAGCACAGTATAATATCATATATATATATATATATATATATATATATATATATATATATATATATATATTGCTGCAGTGATTTACTTACATGGATTCCGGGCTTGAGCGTTGCTTGAGCCGGATTCGACACCGACTTCAAGGACACAGTACTGTTCGGAGTCGTTTGCCGCAATGAGCCCGATTGAATTGCATGCGCAGTCGAATTCGAAGCGTGCCGCACCAGCCGCTGCTGGCGCAGCTGTGGCGCTGCTGGTCCGTACTCACGGCGGGGGCGGGGGACCTCTGGTCCGCTGTCTTGACGCGTGCCGTCCTGCGCCATCTCGGCGTACCGGCAGTCACACCGAGTCGGAGGCGGCTGCGCGCCAGACGGGCCGCGCTCTCGCAGCGCGGCGTGGTTTTGTGACGCTGCCCGTACGGTGTCAGCCCACGTCAGGGCGGCAGCTGAGAGGAGCAGTGGCCCGAGGCCGGCCGGCGTGGACTGGAGATGGGGTGCGAGATGAGGCCGGCCGGAGTGGACTAGGGATGGAGTGCTAGCTGAGGCCGGTCAGAGTGGACTGGGGGTTGAGCGCTAGTTGAGGCCGGCCGGAGTGGACTGGGGGTGGAGTGGCAAATGAAGCTGGCCGGAGTGGACTGGGGGTGGAATGCTAGCTGAGGCCGGCCGGAATGGACTAGGGGTGGAGTGGCAGCTAAGGCCGTCCGGAGTGGACTGGAGGTGGAGTGCCAGCTGAGGCCGGCCGGAGTGGACTGGGGGTGGAGTGGCAGATGAAGCTGGCCGGAGTGGACTGGGGGTGGAATGCCAGCTGAGGCCGGCCGGAGGGGACTGGGGGTGGAGTGGCAGATGAAGCTGGCCGGAGTGGACTGGGGTGGAGTGGCAGCTGAGGCCTGCCGAAGTGGACTAGGGTGGAGTGCTAGCTGGGGCTGGCCGGTGTGGCGTGAGGTGGGCAATTCTGGTTTCAGAGTAGCGATGTTTTTGCGAGCATTGCAAGGTGGTTTAGAGTGTTAGCTGAAGCCCAAATTGTCTTACCTTTGTATTGTCTGACGTCAGCCGAATTTCCAATGGTGTTAAGAGCCGACCCGCAAGGCGTGTTTGCCCGTTTTTATCAGTCAGTTACAATGAAATCAACGGCTTTAGTCTTAAAAGATCTTAAGCTGCTAGGGCATTAATACGAGACAAGGAGAAGTTTCCCTTGGCAAGAATTATTTCCTCATAGCATGCTAAGGTGCATTGAATATTGTAGGTCATTATCTATTTTAACGATTTAGTAATCACAATTCAAAGATAGGTTATCTTAGTTTCCCTTCTTTCTTTTATTCGCCTTAGTCACAGTAACTATGTTTGATTTTAAGATATGTGCACACAAACAGTGAAGCGGGGAAAACCGCTAGCATGACATCTACAGACACTGGCAGCTCGACAGCCACCCTTGCTTATCGATAGGAATGAAAACGTCATGTTGTTACCGTATTCTGCTCATTACAAAATTTCTTTGTGGATTATCCGACTGAGTTTCAGGGAAAATTTAGTAATAATATCCATTTGATTGGTTTTCATTCTATACGTTGGATTCCGCGAGAGTTAGCAAGCTTGGAATCCCGGTTCGGTCCTAATCCATGTTTTGGTGGACATTTACATTCTGGTTCAATCCGAATCCACGGATTGATCCAAGGCGTGAAGTGCTCCACTGGACGCTCGTTTTACCTCCGATAGCGAAACTGTCCGCAGCCTTCCGTGGTTGTGTTCATGTGGTGTTCCATCAGTCATGATACCGGCGTAGTGCACGAACAAACACGTGCCAGTATTGGTCTCCAGGGGACAAATAACATTTATGAACATCCGTGTCATGTTAGTGAGGCATCACACCAATAGACAAGCACACGTGGCCTCAAAAGACGGACGAAAACTTGTTCAAGCCATACCACTGCATCAGCAATGTTTCAGACCGACAACAAGCTTCTATTGTGCGTACCCTTACTGCGCCTTCACTTCATGCACGCTTCCTTGAATAGATAAAAAGTTGTGGAGAGCGCTCTACCGGCAGCTTGAAAACCAGCATTACCGCGGTCGCTCACCAGATGCGGCAGTGGTCGACGCCATTCATGCGTGAGCTGGCCCGGCACTGCAGTCACGTGGGAAATGTGCGGTGTTGTTGATGTTGATTGGTGTTTTAGGGCGCGCCGACTGCGGTGGTCATTTGGCGCCCATAACGATTTTTGTTTTACCTAACTAATGAATCGTGATGATGATGATGATCGGGGTTTTAGGGCGCGTCGACTTCTAGGGTCATTTTGCGCCCATAACAGCTAAGTGTTTACCGTGGTGTATGAATGGCTGTGAATCCTACGTTTCTCAGAAATTAAAACAGCTGTCCGGTGCCAAGCATGCGAGAATCGTCACCAATGAGGTCTGAAAAGGTAAGACCTGACGCATCTCGTCCGAAGTAAAGTGCCCGCTCTTCTCTGAACTGTGGGCAAGAGTGAATAACGTGGCGAACTGTAAGTGGCGCATCACAGCGGGGACATTTAGGGCGTTCTCCACCGGACAAATGTAGCTATGTGTTGAGTGCGTGTGGCCAATTCGTAATCTGCTGAGGGTTACTTCTTCGCGTCTCAACTTACGTGAGCTTGAAGACCATGAACCCAGCTGTGGCTTGATCACCTTTAACTTATTGTTTACAATGGCGTCCCAGCAGCGTTGCCATTTCCCCTTCACAAAGGTCGCGATTGCAGGGTAAAATTCCTTTGCCGGCAAGGGTAAAGAACGGGCGCAAGGTGCGCGCGCTGCCCGTTTTGCGGCCGCGTCAGCACGCTCGTTACCTGCGATACCCACATGACTCGGTGTCCAGCATGAGTCGACAGTTTTACCTGCAAGATCCAGCGCTGTCAGGCGAACTAAAATATCCTGTATAATGGAACAAGGTGGGTTAAAGGTTGTCAGGACTAACAGGCTGCTCAAAGAATCGGATAAGATCACACGTGAGTTGCTCTCACCAACTTCGATGAAGCATGGGGCTTTACTGATTGCAACGAGCTCGGACGTGTAAACGGAGGCGTGTTTCCGTAAAGAAAAGGACCGGGTGGCTTGGTCATTTACAGGTGCAGCACCAACGCCTACCTCCGTCTTGGACCCATCAGAATATGTGGCTTGAAAACCTATGTACCACCCGATGTGCTCCAGAGCCTTCGATCTCAGGTCGCATGGGATCGCTCCCTCTTTGCTGGTGCATTAAAGGGATACATCCACTTTTGGTGAGATTAGCGCCCATGGAGGCACTAATACGGGACGCGGCCGTAGCGCACCATGAAAATTTATGTCGCCTTCCCGCAACAGCTTCTTCATATGAACACCAAATGGAATAGCGGACGGCCTTCCGCTACTTTGGAACTTGCTTTCCACATCACGTGAAAAGATTGCTCGGTAAGTCGGATGGTTGGGAAATTGAGCCAGCTTGCAAAAGTACCGCATGCCAAGCATTTCCATTCTCAGTGCCAACGCCGGTTTATTAGCTTCCACGGTAAGGCTAGCAACTGGCGACGTTCTGAATGTCTCCGTCACAATGCGTAATGCGGTACGGTGCACGGTGTCTAATGAACGTTTGGAGGAACTCGGCGCGCAGTCATAAATAAAACAGCCATAGTCAAGTTTCGAACGTATAAGTGAGCGGTATAGCAGTAACAATGTTATTCTGTCCGCTCCATAAGATGTTCGAGACGCATACTTCAATATGTTCAATGCTTTAAAGCAGTTGTCATGTAGGGTTTTCAAATGTGACCCACACTTTAAACGGTTATCAAACTGCAGACCCAAGAAGCGGGTACTGGATTCGTTCGGGATGGTCTGGCCGTATAGCCTTAAAGCCATAGCGGAGCATTGACGACGTCGTCTGCAAAAGTGCATAGCGACTGTTTTCGAGGTCGAGAAACGTAGTCCGCTTACAACGCTCCATCTTTCCGGGCTGATCACAGCCGACTGCAAGCGACGCTCCAAAGAAGCAAAGTTTGACGAGGCATACCAGATGGCGACGTCATCTACGAAGAGAGAGCGACTGACCGACTTTGGAAGGGAGTCACCAATATCGTTTACCATCACCGCGAACAAAGCGACGCTCAGAACACTGCCCTGGGGCACGCCATTATCTTGTTGGTACCTATCCGAAAAGTGTGAGCCAACACGAACTCTGAAAGAACGATCGGTCATAAAGTTCGCTAAGAACGTGCCCATGGCTCCTCGAATGCCATAATGAAAGAGCTTTTCCAGGATGCCATAACGCCAGGTCGTATCATAGGCTTTTTCAACATAAAAAAACACAGCGCCAACATGTCGTTTTTCACTAAAACTGGTGCGGATGTTTGTGTCGAGAGCTATAAGATAATCAATGGTACTGCGATTTTTCCTAAATCTACATTGAGCAGCCGTAAAAACGTTGTACCGCTCCAAAAATCGCGATAAACGTACATTTACCATACGTTCCATCAACCTACAAATCCATGATGTCAGTGAGATAGGGTGATAGTTGGCAGGGTCAGCCCCACTCTTACCAGGCTTGAGCATAGGGACAATGTATGACTCACGCCAAGATTCCGAAAATCTCCATTCTCCCAGAGTTTGTTGTACATTGCTAAGAGGGCCTCAACTACTGAAGTGGGGAGGTGCTTAAGCATGGCGTTGCGAACTAGATCCGGACCCTCTGCCACGTTGCGCAGCGATCCGATCGCGGAAATTAGTTCGGCCATTGTAAAAGTTTGGTTGTACGACATCTGCTTCGTCGTGCTGAAGTCGACAGGGGATGCCTCGCAGCGGATCCGGTTACGTATAAACTGTGGGACGGCATTGCCGTCACCACACCGTTCGGAGAATGCGCGAGCGAATTCATTTGCTACGTCAGCTGGGTGTATAATATCACGTCCATTGATACGGAGCACAGGGTGTGGTACAGACGAGTGATGTCTCGCAGTGCTTGATCCGTGACCATACATTGGATGCAGGTGTTTGGCAGTTTATTTGGCCGATGTACGATCTCCACGATGCCCGCTTAGCCTCTAGAATGGTGCGTCTAGCAGTCGCTCGCGCTCGTCGGAATGCAATTAGATTCTCAGTCGTGCTCCGACGGTCAAACTTTCTAAGGGCCCTCTTACGCGCACAGATGGCGTCCCGGCACTGATGCGTCCACCATGGGACGGGAGGACGACGGGAGCAGCCCGACGTTCGCGGTAAGCACCCTTCTGCAGACCGAAAAATCGACGAGATCAAATTCTCTACTGACGGGGGTTTACTCGCTGGTTGCATAGTAAGCGAATGCTCGATCCTCGCTCGCAACTCAGTCCAGTCGGCTTTTCTAAAATTCCAGCGCCGTGGTCGCGAGAACCAAGGAGAACGTCAGCCCGGTACCTGATCCAGATGGGGAAGTGGTCACTTCCCATTGGATCATCTGACACCGACCAGTCAAAATGGTTGATCTGTTGTGGGCTCAAAAGACTTAAGTCGGTTGCCGATGCCTGTCCCGATGGGAGTGTAAAATGGGTACGCGTGCCCGTGTTTAAGAGGCACAGCGATTCTTCAGGTATGAGGGCTTCGCAGCGTTTCCCGCGAGTGCTTGTCTTGACACAACCCCACGCTGAGTGGTGAGCGTTAAAATCACCTAATATGAGGACAGGCGGCAGAAGCTGAGGCACCAGGTGTCTCAGGTGAGCAGACGGTAACCCGGTCCCTGGAGGCAAGTAGATTGAGCAAATGGTGATCGTATGGCAGTTTAAAAAAACCTTGACTGCGATAGCTTGGAGCTCAGTGTTTAAAGCCAGCCTTTGTGCACACACACTGTGGTGCACGGCCAGGAGAACGCCACCATGAGCAACAGGGTCAGGTGGTAAGTCTCGCCGCCAAACAGCATAATCCGAAAGACCAAAAACGCTGTTGGGTGCCAGTTTTGTCTCCTGGAGACATATCACCGCCGGACGCCGCTCGTTCATGCATAGTTGGAGATCCTGGTAGGTTGTTCGGACGCCCCTGCAGTTCCACTGTAAAACATTTGCCATGGAGCTAAGAAGTCAGGAAGGTCCTTAGCTTCCTATCACTTCGCGGTATCGACGCCTACCGGACGGGGGGGGGGGGGGGGGGGTGATGTGTTTGGGTTGTGAGTGTAAAACAGACCTACTTTTAAAAGTACTCGGCTGCGCCGGCCACAGCAGACACAGACGGCCCAGCTACGGGGTGCAAGGACCCACCAAGGTCTGATCCCACCGACGCCGGCCGGGTTCTGGGCCGAATACGTGGGCTACCGTCTGTGGGCGAGATGGGCCAGGGAGGGCCACGTCTTCGCCGGCGCCGTCCCCGTCTAGAGTGGGGCGCCCGGAAAAGCGTCCCCACTCTAGACGGGGACGGCGCCGGCGAAGACGTGGCCCTCCCTGGCCCATCTCGCCCACAGACGGTAGCCCACGTATTCGGCCCAGAACCCGGCCGGCGTCGGTGGGATCAGACCTTGGTGGGTCCTTGCACCCCGTAGCTGGGCCGTCTGTGTCTGCTGTGGCCGGCGCAGCCGAGTACTTTTAAAAGTGCCGGCGTGTAAGGCGCCGGCGAAGACGTGACCATAGATGGCGGCGTAGGATGAGGGCCCATCGGTTGCTTTCGAACCTCGGATGATCCACCAGGGGCCTCTACGCGTCGTCTGGGTGGTGGACCGGCTTCTTCCCTGGGAGCACGTCCCTGGTCTGCCCCCGGCAGCCGGTTACTCGCCTTCGTCCTCTCTTGCTCAACTAGACGCGCTCGCTTGGCTTCGCGGGCGCGCCTGTCAGCTTCTTGACGCTCCATCGTCTCTGCTACACGTTCACATGCACTGGTGAGGGGTGTCTGTGATGAGGAGGCCGGTGGTTTCTCAGACGAAAGAACACCGGACGGCGCGCGAGGGCTGCAGCCACGCCGAACCGTCGTCCACCCGTCATTTGTTGGCGATCCAACTGGTGCCAAGGAGGCCGGCAGCACGGCTGCCACCGACTGCTCGGTTGGTGGGGAGGGCGCTTGGGGTGCCGGCTGCGATTCCAGGGCGCGTGCCAAGGGTACGGCTGATAGGCCAAATGACCTCAAAAGTTCCAGAAAGTGAAGAGCCGTCATTTCCTCGATCGCATAAGTGTGCGGTAACGAAGCTTTCACTTTCGATGCGTACGATATTTTTGGGTGGATTTAGTTATAAAGTTCTTGAGCCTCACGGAAGGATACGTTTTTAGAAGTTTTGATTGATATGATTTCCTTCTCCTTGACGTAGCCTGGACATGCATAGTCGTGCGGCATGTGCGGAACCTGGTCCTTGCCGCAGTTGACACAGTAGGGTTTGTCAGAAGAACAGTCTTCGCTCATGTGTTCGAGGGACGCACATTTGCCACACGCTGCGCGGTTCCGACAGTTGGGTTTCGTGTGACCAAATCGCTGGCACTGATAGCACCGCATAGGGTTAGACAAAAACTGACGTACTTTCACGCGGACGTATCCCACACGTATCTCGGACGGTAAGTCAGGGCGACTGAACGTGATTATGAGGTTGTTGGTGGGCGCCAACTCTCCTCCCCTTCTGACGAGGATCCGTCGAGCGGTGGTCACTCCAAACTCCGAGAGCTCCTCCGCGATCTCTTCCTCGTCAACGTCACGTAGATCAAAACAGTTCACCACGCCCCTGGACGAATTTTTGGTGTTGTGTGGTGCCGCTGACATTGACACTGTTTTTTCCGTTTACCGGCCCCATCCCGAGCACTGTGTGAAAATTCAGTGGCTTCCATAGCCCGACTCACCTCCAAGTCACCAGCAAATTCAACATCTCTTTTTCCATCCCGGAGCTTGTCACATCTTGTAATTTTTTCCAAATTTTTCGCAGCCATTTCTTCTCTGAAACGGTGACAGGGACGCCAACCTAATCTCGTCACTTTGAAAGACTAGGATCCGTGGTCCGGGGATAGCAGAGTCTTTTCTGCGTCCTTGGGTTATCATGGTCCGTCCCCCCTTCGGAGGACGGGTGTTTTTAGAGGTAGAAGATGCCATGCAGAAAGGGTTTTTCTTTCGGCACCGGGGCTCCCCACCCACCTCGGAGCCCAACTGGGGGACGGCCCAACACTCCTTCGGGAGGTGGTCACCGCCAGGGCTACCCCGGTGCTATACGGGGCGAACAACGCCTCCCATGCGGCCAGGTGTAACCGGGGAGACCCCTCCCCGTGCTGACTGTGGTTCAGCGCCGCCGCCCCTTGACCCCTTAAGCCGCTGCGCGCGGTCAGACGCCCCAAGCGGAAAACCGCAAAGAGCACCTAACCGCAACGCGAGCGACAAGCCGCTAGACCCGTTTGGGGCCCCACGGGCCCCTCACGCCCCCGGATATCCTGGCCAAAGTGGAATGTTGGGACGCGCCGTGACTGACACGCACGACGCGCCCCTCAGCCGCCAGAATCCGGTCAGCCCGGGGACGTGGGCGAGGGGGCACGGCACCCAGATAAAAAGAGGATGAGGAGTGGTGATAGGGCCGGATGCGGGAGTGCAGGTAATGTGGAGAGAGCGGGCGGGACAAGGAGCAAGAGCTCACGTACCGGCAGGGTCGCTACGCCCTGAGAGGAACAGCTTGCGCTGTCCACCCGTTGCCGGAGCTGGGACCCGAGGGGGCAAACTGTGCGATGTTGCTGAGCGCGGTGTTCATGCGCACGAACGCGGGTGTGTGGCTGTCGGCGAGCACGAGCTGCCTGAGACGCTCCTCCTTGTAGACGGCGCACCAGGTGTTGACGGTACCCAGCCAGAACATCTACTCGCTGGTGTACTGCTGCAGGCCAGGCAGCGCCGGCTCGCGCCCTTCACTGCGCTGGTAGCGGTCGTAGGCGCGGCGCGCGATCCGTATGCCGCCGTTGTCGGCGATGTTCTCGCCCTGGGTTATGATGCCGTTCACCTGCGTCCAGAACATGGGGTACGTTCACGGAAGCACGTGACGCTTGGGTCGCAATGAAAGAAAAGTGGGGAACGTCGGCACCCGTTCAGAAGATCGGCCTGGTTGGCGCTGTACATGTTCTAGTCCTTTCACAAGTGCAGCACAAGAAACTGGTGTCTGTCCCTTCGTTTTCACAATCACACCCGAGCAAACCAACACATCTCTTAAGGGAGTGTCCGATAGTTGTACGGGGGTTTGAACTGAAATAGTCACCTTGAAGAGCATTCAATGCAGGTCACAACCCTGCTCTTCTTAAGAACTAAACGCCTCTAGTTTCTGAGATACACGCCCGCGAATATATGCAGACCATTTCGTGCAGACTACTTCGAGTTGCCCAGGCATCCACGACGCCATAATAGCGCCCTTGAAATCCCGCCATTCCATTGGCCATGCAGCAGTCAGGGCCAAAACATTTAACCTATTCGCGCTTTCCGTTGAGGATATTTGCACTTGCATAGCTGTGCATTGCATAAGCTTTGCATAAGGCACGTTCAAGGCACAAGGCAGGCAAGTTTACTCAAGCTTTGCTTTAAATTGTGTCTGATCTGAATTGATATACGAAGCTTAAATTGGTGTGAAAGCCCATTTTTGAGTCAGTTTTGTGCAGAGTTCATACTGAAAGTCGAAGAGAGTGTTTCACATTTATATGGGGCTCTGAGCTGAAACAGCCGTCTTGAAAAACTTTTGATGTTGTTCGCAATCCTGTCCTTCCTAAGACGAAAGCCCCTCTGGTCTACAAACCTGCAAAATGGGGAAAACTGTATCGGGCTATATAAACTATATATATATATATATATATATATATATATATATTGCAAAGTCACCTTGACATTGATAAGACAGTAGTAAAAGCCTTATTCCTCGGAGAAAAACCAGGAGAATGGAGATGTACTTAGATAACCTTACTGCTGTCTTATTAGCACTGTCTTATAGTCAGGTAACCTACCTAATGCTATTGCTACTGGCTTATCTATGTGAATAATGTTTATCGCTAATGCACTGAACAAAGAACGTCACAACTTGGCACCCATGACGTAATGATAACGCCATTTCAATCCTACCATTTCATGAGCCATGTGTCGCGATGACGATCAAAAATATAATTGTCGAGACGTTTATATCTAACGTTCGCGAGCGCGATTTCCAGATATCGTGCCCGTCGATTCGCTCTCGATCACTATTGTGCAATGTACGATGACGTAGTGAAACCATGACGCATTGAGTAGCACATTTCTAAGCAGAAAATTGTGCCGTCTAGAAAAGTTTTTCTACTTGAAGGTAAACTGATACTTATAAATGAGCTTGTTTCATGATATCTGATGCTTACTTCAATATCTTCAACTATGAAACATTTCCTTTCAGTATGCCTGCGTGCGGGTACAGATTTTTACATGAATTAGAGTGCAAAGAAAGGAGGCGGGGAAAATTTCGCATGTCATCAGTAAACATTACCAAAAAACAGTTAGGGCAAAGATCTACTCAAATTCAGCAGTGTTCTTGAAAAATCGATTTTGGAAGTGCTGGTGATTGGGGGGCCAGATTATGCCGTACAGCAGTGCTTAAGCTGTGCGCAACTGCGCCAGATCAGGAGCGGCAGAATGCATTTGTCTCTCCAGTCTCTTTCACCGGATCTAGACATTTCAAAGAAGCTGTCTCTGTATAATTCCAGTAGGAAGCCGATGGTGTCAGTACTGTTTTCGTGTACTTTCATATCTCTGGTGAATTTTTCGTCTTCCAATAATATTTGCGAATAAATATGCAGCAAAGAGTGAATGCTACTGATCAGTGGCTTAAAAGGCTATGCTGCCCTGGGTACGTTAATGGAACATGTCGCTAATTTTTTGCGCCCCTTGTGACCTTATTATTTATGTACTACCGGCAGCTTAACTTTTTCTTTTGACGCGGACGAGAACTATCAATGGCGCTGAGGCTTCCATCAAGAGAAGGGCACTTCTGATCCCCAGGCGGTGGCGGCAGGGGGCAGAAAGACCCAGGCACTACTGAGTTAATGGCTGCAGACGAACAAACTCGAATAGAAACAGACATAGAAAGACAGGCACTCGGCAACACGTAAATCTGCCATAACGGCATTTCTCCAGCAGGCTCGGAACCGCACGTTATTTACGCTTTCACAGCCCAAATATGGCCAACTGTGGCCCATTGCATTTACAGCTGTCTGAAGTCACAACGTTGATACGAAGTCCGCCCACCACCCCAAGCCTCCGAACTTTGTGCTCACTGAAACGGAGTGGTAGCTAGTAGCGCATGACTGGCCGCGTTTTGGCTATGACTTGAGTTGCTCTGCAGTCAATACCCTTGACCGACAGACTCATGTCCTCCGTATCTGCGGAGGCATTTATGGAGCCCAGATGCAATGATGCGTTTCAACACTGTATGTTTTTCTGTAGCCAGGGTTTGGAAGAAAGCGAAACAAATTTTACATGGTTTACTCATAACGAGCGTGATATCTTTAAAAACCATGTCACTGACATGCTCTTTTTTCTGGCGAGCAAATCACTGATTTGACATGACGCCAGGTCAACCATACCAATAGGTAATACTTGTTGCATCCACTTTGCTGCCTGAAAGCTGCACGAAATGGCTGGTCATGCGCCCCGTGTGGGGGTGCTTATGTCGTCGTCGTCATCGTCATCATCATGTTTATGAAACGAGACGTGTGATAGAAAACAGGCGTAAATCGCGAAGGCGCAAAGCGAGGGCTTAAATCGAAGCACCTTGCCTAAAGCATAAAAACAAATGCTAAGCTATTACACATGTTTTTCACCTATATGTGAGGTGGCCGTTTTTGCATATACTAACCCCTCCCCCCCCCCCCCCATACACAAGACCGAGGTGCTAACCACTCAGAAACTACGCACCCTGTTCGTTTGAAAAAAAATGTTCAGGGGTGTAAAACTGTCAAAATGTCCATCGCGCGCCTGCCATGCGCCCCGGCACGTGCCTGCATGTCGACCCTGTCGACGGTGACGTTGCCTCATTGATCGATGATTCACTGCGCGTTGTCCAGGAAGCGGCTATGCGTCTCCGGCTCCACCATTCCTGGAGCTCGCCCTCGGGGTTAAACTGACGTCCCTGTCGCACGGAGAGAGGCCGGCACTGAACCGGCGGCGCCAATAGTACGACTTCACCTGGTCTTATGCTCTACTATGAGGCAAAAAGAAATGATTTATTTCTGACCGAGCAAGAAAACAGAAAGTGAAAGATTGATTGATGGGGCAGCACAAATACTTTACAGTTTGCGGGGCCATTATTGCGGACAAACCGAATTCAGCGCAGTTCGTTTTGAAATATAAGTGGCCAGAGAAATGATGTTCCTGGTGATTAACATACAGCATATGTATGACCACTGTTGCCAGCTCGACTTTTAAAGGAAAGAAACAAAGAACGGCCTTGGAATCTACGGTATGTGGACGTTCCTTTAAAACGGCGCGTGAGAGGCACTCACTCTTGCACGGGAGCTAACAAAGAGAATAGGTTCAAACGTTGCTCTAGTGTAGAAAAAGTTCATACGTTGCATTGCGTGTCGAATGATTGCCGTTGAAAAATGGCACTTGTCAAAACGAAAACAAAATCCAGATAGAAGCATATAAGGCAGTCTCTCCTTGACTTCATGCTGTCTGTAATTGACCCCACAAACTTAAACGAAGTGTTTCTCAATTGTGTGCGGTTTTGAACTGGAATAGCCATCACGAAGATCATTTGATACAGTGTACAGCCGGCCCTTCTTAAGAATTAAACTCCCTAGTTTCTCAGCTATACGCCCGCGAAAATGTGCAGACTGTGTAGCGGAGACTATTTCAAAGGTCACCAAAGTCTCCATGACGCCATAATGACGTCATTCGAATCCTGTCATTTCATAAGTCATGCCGCGACCGGCGCCAGGAAAAATGTAATTGTCGGGTCGTTCATAGTAATCGTCGTTCAACTCGTATCGTGAGCACCATTTCCAGATATAACGGCCGTCATTTGGTAATCAGTCAATGTTGTGAAAGATGCGATGACGTAATCGAACAATAACGCATCGTGGAACATATTTCATAAGCAGAGAAATTGCGCTGTCTAGAACAGTCTTTTCGTGTTAAACATATACCAATAGGTATAAGTGAGCTTCTTTCATGGCAACTGACGCTTATTTCAATATCTTTAAATGTGGAACATTCCCTTTAAACACTATGCGCATGCTTGCCCCGCCGTCGAACAAATGCATGTGCTTGGGTCATCCATTGCTGCAGAAGTGACCTTGCAGTACTCCTGCTGGGAACACTGCAACACCGAAATGGTTTTTAGTGTTTAAAATTACATCACAAATAATACACTAAGATTACACCTGTCAGCTACAAATGCATCGCATTGTGCCTCTCTTACTGTAGCGAAATAATAGCCTTTCCGATGAAAACTGAGACCTGCAGTACTGGGAACCGCGCCGTGTCATGTAAGGCCACACCAAACGAGCCCGATGGGAAAGCTTCCCCTCTTTTTCAGAATATGCACGACATTATGTCAGATTCCAAAGCAACTTGGCTGTGGCGCCATGTTGGAGTGTGATATACAGTAATATATCATAGCGCCATATGCGCCATATGCGCCATATACCATAGTATACCATAGCGCCATATATGTGTGTGTGTATATACACACATATTTATATATATATATATATATATATATATATATATATATATATATATATGTGTGTGTGTGTGTGTGTGTGTGTGTGTGTGTGTGTGTGTGTGTGTGTGTGTGTGTGTGTATGGCGAAGAGCGCAGAAATGTTGAGTGTTTTGCGTGTCGCGAATGGACATTTTTGCTCGTCAGTGATGAGTATATGCAATACGCAAATGCTCATGTCTGTATTGCGATATGAGTGTAGTGTGCTTTGCGTTATACCGGTATTACAAAAACTGATGTATGCAGGCGTGACATCCATGTTGGAATAGTCACGAGAAACTCGAATTTTACAAAGATGCGATTATTTCGATTTTGTCGAAAACCGTCACTCTAGAAACTGCCAAACGAAGAATGATATGTTAAGAAACGTAACTAATATCGGGCCATGCAATATGGCAGCCTGTATCCTTTTTTTGGACGATGAGTTTTGGTGCCATCTTCAACGAACATTAAGAAGATGCGAAAACTGTCATGAGATTTATCGAGAAACTATGTGTAAATTGTTAAAAATATTGATATATTCCCCACCACAAATCTTGTCCACGCAATCGAAAGAGTAACAGCGCACACTCACACAAACACCCGTTGTTATGCACACGTAAGGAGTAAGCCGGTGCCCCGTGAACAAAACCAACAGGCTGTGAAACGGCTGAATACATGGTGCGTTTCTGTTTTTACCAGTCATGTCGACTATCTCAGTTCCTATGGGGAGCTCCCATGCTCTGATGACAGGCCAAAGCGGACACGAGAATTGTTCACTACCTTTTTGGCGTTGTCTTCAACAGCACCGTCAGCTTCTTGAAGAACTCGGGGTGCTCGACATCGACGGTCTCGCTACTGGAAACCTGGCAACACATGTCCTCCAGTTACCCAGTGATGGCAACCCTGCGGACTTCAGCACAGGTAGCGAAGATGGTAGCGGTAGCGATTGATGCGAAGCTCGCCCCAGTACCGAATGCTTAGCCATTGAATATTGGTGACTAAAGCATTCGCACACGATGGGTCCGCAGGAGTTAACGTTCACCACGGCAAGGAGTATGATTAAGACCTGTTGGTTGATAAACAGAAAGCTGACATAAAAACAGCAGCAGATGACAAAACTGGTTAACGTGAGCCCCCGATGCTGACACAAGGACAATCATTAAACTCTCGGCAGCATGCAGTTGTCCGTACCGTTTAAGTTTGAAAGATGTTTCAGACAATGCTGAACGGGGTGATGAGGGCTGGGTTATTAGTTCACGAAAAATCAGCGTGAATTTTTTCGAACACAACAGCATGAAATTCGTACCGAATCCTTTTAACACCAGGGGTCTCGCTAGGCATCGTAAGAGCTCGTGTCAATAACGTACCTCACAAATAGGAACAAAACATCGTTCTGTCGATGCCAAATGTGGCTGCAGGACGGCAAACAAAGAATGAGGGCAATTAACATTACAATGAAAATATTATAGCTATGATCTGTCGTCGAATTCAGCCTAAATCTAAATCTGTTTTAGGTAATAAGTGGCGATAGTCACCGCTTGAGAATGGTTGAGCCTTATTCAGGCATGCAGAAGCAAACTACCTCGTTGACTTCTTTCACCCAGTCACGTCTGTCGCCAGCACTGTGTGGCACACCCAGCGTCCGACACCTCCCAGGAGTTTATTGACGTATGCCACCCAGGGAATGACAGGGGTCAACAGGCTCATCTCGTCGAGTCATCCTGCTGCAGCGTTTGGAGGCATTGCGGCACTCCTTTCCCGCCAGCGGCATCTGTCGGAGGGACGATTAGTTGAAAATGGCTGACAGGCTGATGCAAGATGCATGTCATCACAGGTATTGCATGTATCCAATGTACCAATGTATCAACACATGTATCCGATAAAAAACATGCATAGGATGTCGTTGAAAGTCTCTCAAAGATTGTGATCTC
Organism: Pollicipes pollicipes; assembly: GCF_011947565.3. Lineage (NCBI taxonomy): Eukaryota > Metazoa > Arthropoda > Thecostraca > Pollicipedomorpha > Pollicipedidae > Pollicipes > Pollicipes pollicipes. The sequence goes on along the minus strand of NW_023596461.1, from coordinate 14,752,566 downwards.
ACATTGGCGAGCTGCATTTCAAAGCGAAGCGCAGCCTCCATGTCTTGTTTGGCGATGCCTGGTTCGGCTTCTAACAACACCGCCGTGTCCAACATGTGGCCGTAGTAGGCCTGTTCGTCTGAGGCATTGAAACCTGCGAGCCAGCCAGAAAAGTTGCCAGAGTTTTGCCTCGAAACGGGTGGGGAAGGGCGGGAATGGAGACTGATAAGGGCATTTTATAAAATTTTGCGAACTTCTGCAGATTTTGACAGAGTTCCTGCGAAATCGCTCTCATTTTGCGATCAACCTAGGCTTGAGCGAGGCGGGGGGGGGGGGGGGAGAGAGGATGGCCCGTGGCCATATTTTGGCTGCGTCCTTGAAGGCAACACCACAAATGGTGTTACAACAGTATAAAATGTTATTTTCTTCAGATTACGTGATCCTGACCGCGAGCGCTCGAGGCTAAACACGTGACTTGTACTTGAACGGCGGGCGGACATCACCCACCACTGTTCACGCAAGTAAGAGACACGGTCGACGCACCTCATGCTGCTGCGCTTACCTTTGATGAGAGATGCTCTTGCGAAACCCAGTGACGTGTCATCAAAGTTGATGATGTGCCGGGCGCGGTTTTTAACATCAGGTTCGATGCTAAACGAAAATAGGTACTTGTGCGAGTACCCCATCTTCCGGTTCCGATACGCGACCTCCAACCAATGAAAGGCCTTCTCGTTACATGTCAAACCTGTCAAGGGTGGTCAGACAGGTGTTACACCCCGCCGCTAAAAACGCCTCATGGCAAGAATCGGTGCAGCAATGGTATGACGCAAGTCGTCCACCTTTCCAAGTACGCAGCCACTGTTTCAACTATTGCTGAATATTTTCAAATCCGAAGAATGAAATATCGTGGTTTTATTGTTACAGCCCGAATTTGGAAGAACAAAAATTCAATGTACATATCGATAGCTCAAATGGTTTTGCCATTCGACCCACCCGCCGGGGGAGGGGGGATTTGAGTCGGTTTAGGCGCTCGTTACTTGCCCATGACTGAGCTCGCCTGTGGTCGGTGGCATTGCACGGGCTAGAAGTGTGGTTACTTCCTATGGCATGACGGACCGCGCTGAGCATTGCAGTGCGTCAAACTTTCGCCACCAACTTTTGCCGTTGACGTGAAATTTCACGACCAGATGGCGGGGGCAGTAGGGCAGCAAGCGCCGCTTAGTGTGAGCTCTGGTCCCAGAAATGAATTCTTTTACAGCGATTCGAGCTAACTCTTACCATTTCCAGAATCCGGCCGCATTTGTGCTCTACTCTATATGCCTCGTAACACGATAAATGTGTCCTAAATTCAAACTGACTGCAAGTTAAGCCATTGTTCAAAAGGCACCTGGCAGCAAGCCATACCACTTCATTTCATCCCTGTATCACTTAGTTAAGCTATTGGAAATACTGGACTGTTGCGTTACGGACACAAGCACGGATCCTATTCATTTTCATGACCAGTAAATGTAACATACAATCTGAAATGAAGGCTTATCTGGTGAAGTAAGAGAACACCACCACTGAAGCCGGCACATCTTGATGAATTATTTTAGCATCATTTCCTCACAAACTGTAAGCTCTCCATTGGCTTTTAAAAGAAACCTATATTGCATGCAGGTTTTAAATTGCCGTTTGAAAACATTGCGGATCAGTTGATAAATGCTAGTCGATAGTCTGGCAAATACGGTTCATATTTTCAGCAAAAAAGAAGAGCGGCTTTTGTGTATTAAAGAGTTTTTCATCGGATTTTCGAGACATTTAGCAAGCTCATTGAAGAACACAATTGTATCTGATAAGTGAAGGTATGATTCCAATGTCATTGGAAAAAAGAATGTTTTAAGTGCTTTAATGATCCCAACATTTTAATGATCATTTATTTAAAACATCAGGCAGGGAATGCATAACATGTACTCAGCTACAAGGCTGCCATTTTGTGGCCATCTCACCGTTTATTACAGGCCATCCTCCCAATTTGGTCAATATGTAGTACAGCGGCTGCAGGCCCCGCTTCTACAGGTCTCTACGCACAGAATATACTTAAAAAGGCTCAGTTGGATGCACTTAAAGCCCCTCGTGTTGCTCACGACTGCGCGACGTATAACACGCCTGCGTAATATGCATATGTTTTAACTTGGAGACATGGAACATATCTACATAAGAAAGCTCACGGAAAATACTGGTCGACCGGACCTTGGAAACATATATGTTATGTTATGTATGTTGGAAGCCTCACATCTTACTAAATTTCATCAAATGCAGGATGAGAATTCGGAGGCATAATGACACTAGCAATGCACAGAAAAAAACGTTCAAGACATCCTGGTCACAGCAATCCGTTTGAATGATTATCCTGCGGCACTCTACAGCTATTTGTAGACACATGTCATTGAGCAGTGCCTACCTTTATCCATGCAGCAGCTGAAAACTTTTTGAACAGAGCGGTGGCTGGGGCGTCCTCGGCTGAGACTGGCGTGTCGATCGGCTTCCTCATCTGGATCTGAATTTCGTCGCCTAATAGGCGCAAACCCGTGACGGCCGGCCTCTCGTCCAGAATGACTGTACGCTTGGCGAATGCGCCGCATGCGAAGGCGTAGAAGTCGTCGCACGGGTTCCCACTGGTGTCCATGTTTTCAGCACGTTGTACGGTGTAACAGTCGATATTTACCTTATCAGTCAGACCCAAACGGGAAATTTCAAGGGCAGAGACTCAGCTTGCCACGACGATGTCGACTTCCACAAATTTGCACTTCACTTAGTATGTGAACACATTTAACATTGCCACGTATCCGTCTATCTTAATAGTCACATGATGTATTTCTGCCCGTCCGTCCGTACGTCCAGCATGGGCAAATGCATTGTATGCATATTCAAAACGTGGATTAATAAAGTCGCAAGCCACAAATTCTTCCAAGTAAAGTGTTAGCGCCAAACAGATTACGCATCGCGCAATACTGGACTTGCAGTCTATATTGCAAGCTTTATATTGTCTTTTTTCCTATTTATCTTGTTATTGTGTTATTGTTATATATAATATATATATATATATATATATATATATGCAAATTTGCACTTCATATATATACATTTATATGGTATATTACAAATTATGTTTTATATATTATATTATATAGAACAAAAACTTAATATATAAAATAGGATAATAGACATATATGTCATTATGTCTATTCTTACGTCCGCCCGCTCGTCATGCACGAATGTTCACGTGCCTAGACGCTGGCATGTGTTGTTGTTATGAAATTTGGCATGCGGAAAGGCAAGCTGAGACGTAGGCGGAGGGTGTAGACTCAACCTTTAACACGGGAATCATGAAATTTGCAAGCTGCCAAAAATCGCCGAAATGTGAGGCGAAACTCGGCTTGGTAACGGCCATCACATCGCAACGCGGCAACCGGGCAGGCCTGGCAACGGGACATCACAGCGAAATGGCATCGGCACATTTCAACGCCAAAAACAACTGGCTAAAGTGCGAGTCTATGTGTACTGGGGCGTAGTTGTACGCGCACGTGCACAAAGAGCAAATTCGACGGCTTCCAGGACTTTTCATGATGCAATCACATCTTGGCGACACAAGCAGATACAGACGTTGCACCAAATTTATGCCGTGCGCGTGCACGTGCATGTGTGTGTACCATCTGAAAACCGCCCGGACGGTTCACCACCGTCAAACCACGTGCGACTCGAGCAATCGACCGGAAAGCGTCTCATGGCACGTTTCATGCAAACATTCTCGAAGGGAGCACGTTGACGCCCAAGCCGAGCAAACTGGGACCATACAGGCCCCAACCATTTTATACTTTTCACAATAACTTAATCGCGCCCGCTTAAAACTCCGTCATCGCAACAGTTCCTTGTTTTTGTTGGTACGCATAGCCGCGCTTATTTGCGACTTTTACTCTTTATTACCTGCCGCTCTTATTCGTATGTTGACAACTATGCATTGACAATGAATAAGCGAGTTTCTGCTGGGGAAAAGGACAAACTCGGAGATGATGCGCGCAACGAACGCAAATTTGTGCTGGGAGTGCTGCGTGGAAGTTCAGGCGCGGTGCTCTGCAGTCGGCAGCCAAGGGTAGCAGCTAAATGGAGCGAAAACGGCAGCACACAACAGCATGAAAGCTCACAGTATTCTTGGGAGACAACAGTACGCAGCCGCGCTGGCCTTTATGCGTCATTAATACGCGCCCGGGTGGCCAGTTGAATAGGACGCACTCGGGTGGGTTCAATTTGACTCAGCCCTTAAGATTGCAGAGAATTGAAAAGCTAGATACATCAGGTTCCTAGAGTGAATTAATCTGCACGTAAACTCAATTGCATTAAAATTTCATGTTTCTAGGTTATGGTCTTCGGGTCAAGAAGGTCAAACAAGGTCGAGCCCAAGATTGGTGTCCTGTGCCCCATATCTCCTCATGCAGGCGCCGTAAAGTGAATAACTGTTCCACGCAGAGTGCCCCTTGTTTTCATTTCAGGTAAATGACCTTGTTGATTTTGAGTAGGTTATGGTGACTAGAAGATATTGCTTTGATATTTTTAAATCTGAATAATCGCCAATGATTACGCTGGGTGGTATGTTCCGAAAAACGAAAGACTGATTTGTGTCATTTTAGGTCAATGACCTCCTTCGACCTTTAAGAAGTTTAAGGAAAATGTCTGTTGATCTCACTGTAGTAAGAAATTCGAAATAAGCATAAAAACTCCCCCTGTAAAGCAAGCAAGCATGGAGCGAGCAAACATAGATTTGCGATTCGGGGTGTGGCTACACCGTGACATTCGGAAATTTTGTCTGGATTAGCCTTCGGAGGTTTAATGGACCACCACCCAATCCGAGTGTGTTAAGCCTTTCCCTGATACGCGGGGGTCGATGCAACCCCCTAAGATTTTTTTTAGGATTCCACTCCGGCATGTCGTGCAATCGTCAATAATACCTATCATGCAATGGTGCAAATTTTCGGCAATTTTCAGTAGCTTTCAGGACATCCATTGCGCGTATGTTATCACCATAAACGTGTCTCTAACATTTCTAACAGCCGAGCAGAGATTTTTTCGACATGCTGCCCAGTGATCCACGAGCGGCGCAGGCGAGGGACGCCGGGTGGAGACCGATGGTTTCGCGGAACACATGCGGTGGGACGATACTCTTATATTAGCATAATCCTACATCATAAACATTTGTTAAAATCCGCCTACCATTGTACGCAGAATTAAGCAAGGAGCATACCTGTCCAAATTTCGCGTTACTGCAGGATATAGTCTTGTACATATGGCCACATAACTCTGAAAATGTGATTTTTTGGAAGTCTGAAGTTTGACCTCATCTTATGGGGTAAATTCATGACAGAGCATCAACAACTTTATTAACTATCGCAAAATATCGTAAACCAATCCATTGTTTTCATTGGCAAGGATCGTTCTTTTTTAGTTTTGAAGCGGGAGGAGAAATCGCATTAACCACCTAGCTGTCCGCATTATGCAAAATGGTGAATCAGGGCAAGGGAGTCCCTCAGAAGTGCTTATTTCGTACGCAAAATCACTCTAAAAACTTAAGGACCAAATCAATTCGTTTTTAAAACGATTTCTATGGACTGATCTGTGCCAGGTACATACACACATCGTGTACACTGCAAGACACGTGACGGTGGTAAGTGAATGGCAGCACGCACTGATGCCAGAAAAACCGCCTATGGCCACGCGACGCTGACTGAAACTCTCACGATTCGACGGCAGTTCTCTGATGGGCCCGTGTCAATTTTACCAAGCAGTAGCTCTGACACAAAGCGTTCCCAGCAGACTTGTTCGACTCGAGCTGAGTCGTGAATCGGCTCACCGTTTTGAGCCATCGATGGAATCAGCTTCTCCCTAAATTTCATGAGTTGAATCGCGAGCTGATCATTTCTACAATGTCGTGCTAGTGAGTCATATGGCTCAAATTGAAATGGTAGTCTGAGAAAACACAACTCGCCCCAGAGAACTTAACAGACCACTTCAAAGTGTAAAGAAACAGCATGCATAATTAATTATAAAGCTTTTTACAAGGTCAGCATGAAGTTTGTTATCGTAAATTCTAAGCCGCATGCACAATATTGCTGATCCTGATTTGAAGATTGTCAAATCTCAGCCAGAGACTAGCGGATATCATACGATACAAATATCCAACATCCCTGTGCTAAAATTAACGAAAGACTGTCTACTACCTACTTAATTCAAGGACTGATCATATTTCCAAGTGTCAGTTGTCACAACAATGAAATTATCCATACCTGTCCCCTCATTCAGTACTTGAACTACGATACGCCTGCTTCCACAAAGGCTAGATGACATAAGCAGCCATAGTGGCAAGATGGTCCCGTCTCATATGCAGAGTGTATGTCGTGAGATATGACCGGTGATTGTATCAACAACTATTTCCAGTTTTGAAATTGGTAACTTATTTTCATTTTTGGCCTTTTGAACTACGTGCATGTACACATACCCTTTTCAGAAAAATGTGCTTCTCGTGAGGAATCTTAATCATAAATATACCTTCTTAATGTCTTTCTTTCACGTCAAATTAGCTTTGTTTTTGTTTTGGAGCACGCGCAGGCCGCCGACGCGTGGGAGGCGTGTAGCGTTGGGTGCGCGGTATACGCGTGTGGGCCGTGCGATAAATGGGAGTCCTATGCCTCGGTCCATTTTGCAGGGCCCGTGGTAGTTCTTGCCATTTTCTCATCCCTCGTCGCCCTGTGTTTTGACTTTAAACTCATTAAGGAGTGACCCGATAAGATAAGATGATTATATAAATTTTGGGCCAGTGTTGAGAGGAACGATATCAAGCATCTGACCTTCTTGGAACGAGATTATTTCTTGAAGTAGCTCCATGCGACTCGCACGGCACTCAGAAGCGTTCCGTTACTCGACGTCTCTAATGTCGTCTTTTGCATGTAAAACACGCGCACGAAAAAAAAACTCACGTCTCGCGCAGGCGAGGCCTGCGTACTCGACTACGAGGACGCCTCCAGGAGCCACTAGGGTCATCACGATCGCCAGCCGCCATAGGTCGTGGCCTTCCGGCGCAGACCATAGCACGTTAGTGACCTTGAGTGACGTCAGCGTCTGAGCATGATCACGTGCTCGATGATCCATGGCGTGCGGATTTAGCGCTGGGCTTTGGGGCAGCTATTCGCCGCGATAAATGCAAATGAAATGTGAGTGTAAAGCAGCAGCCGGAAGTCCTCGGAGGCACTGAATCATTGCATGCCGGCCTGCCTTCACGATGGTGCAATGGAGAACGTGGCCTGGATGGGCTTTTCAAATTTTGTTTAATAGATATAGAAAAGAAAGACCTTGTGGTGGCTGCATCGCATTCATCAGAGCAGGATCAGATCATCATGGACAAAAGAGAACAGCGACTGTGTGGACGTCTCGTGGTTCAAGGTAAATTCACTCATTTTGAGAAAAACCCTTCTAAAATGTTCCAATACCGTACAAGTTTAACAACGATCATTCCTGCAAAAAAGCATGAAAAAGTTTTCAAGCTCCTCCATAGCTCCTCGGTTGGGCAAAAGAAACATGCACTGTCCGAGAACAAAATAAAAACACTGAAGCAGCGTAAAACCCTAAATATCCCTGAATGATTTCTTAAAAAATCAAAACGTTTCAACGGTGTAGATATCTTGTTACCAAGTGGGCTGGGTAAAAAATTAACCCAACCCTAAGGCTTGTTTTACAAAAACCTCGGAATTGTTGCATCGTTACGGTACAGCACATAGCTTAAGGTAACGGTTGGTATTGGGTAACCGATGTGGTAATGTACCGACAAAATGTAACAAAATTGAATACCAATAGCTTGAGGCGATCAAAACCGGAGCAGCGCTTAAGTCAGGTAATTCTGTTTTCATGCGGCTGTCAAACAAAGATGCGACAAAAGCTTTTTATGCAGCTACATAATATTGTAAATATGTTGTATGCAACTGCATAGCTACAATTGGCTCGCCGCTATGCCCATTACACTGGGCTAGTTATGACAGCTTGATCAAGGTCAAAGATTTGGCCGGCTTTGTACTGCAGGTTAGAAAAGTTGTGTTTTGGGAACTGCTTTGAATTAAAAAAATGAGTAAACGCTGGTTGTCGAGGGGTATGCCAAGCCCGCGTTGATGCGCTTGTAACAAGCACCCGAGTGGGGGTCAAATTGACCCCCAAAGGTTTTTCCAAAATGGTTTCCGAACGACGCAGCGCAGCCGCACTAAATTTTGCAACATTGAGGTCATTGACCCACGGCAGGTCGAAGACAGGCCATGGATTCAGCGAAGTCAATTTCCGGGGAAACGTTTAATCTGATGCAACAACGGAGTGTTAGGCGAAGCCATATAACTCTGAGATACTTTCTTAGGCAACACAACAATTGAATAAACAAATTACATCGAACTAGGGTCAGGTATGAAGGTCAGACCAAGGTCAAAACCGGCCTGTTGTATTACCCTGACGCTCATTTCGTTAACGCCGGGCGGATAGCATGATACAGAGAACTGCCACCCCACTCACGCAGTCTGTCCTTTATATCCGCCCGGTGGTTACGCCTGATCGCCGATCCCACCCTATCGTCCAGTTCGCGGAAAGCCGGCGATCTCTCCTCCAACGTAACACGATGACGCCCCTCCGCCGCGCCATACGCATACAAACATGGCCAGTATTGTCAACGGGCAAGTACGGATACGTACAGGTTTAGCACAACGCTTTGGCAAAAATAAGAGCGCGCGAACAAAATAGTGAGGGTTAGAAGCACCATTCAAGCTCCGGCACGCTGAACGACGCCATCTTTATCGGAAGGGAACACGTGACCGGGAAGAAAGGGTGAACTGTTTGATAAAATGGTGCACATGAAGCGACCTGAGCATCTTACTCAGCCGATCCTTTCCATAATGACTCACAAGGTCCAGCAAACTACAATTAAATTCACTCACGATGATGATCGGTCCGAGCGCTGTAGAGGCACTCGCAGCCAATTCGTTGAAATCCGCCAGGAGGGCAGCCACGGTGCGACGAACCACGTGGCTGCGAGCGCACCCGGCAGCGCAACGTCAGCATGCTCAGGAGGGGAGGCCAGCTGCTTCGAAAAATGTTTGAGCTTATGCCGTCCCTGTATTTGCGTTGCATTAGCGACATATTCGGGATTTGACCACATGGAGGGATAGCTTAAATAAATTTCATAACTTGGCAAACAGCATGCATGATCAGATAACATTACAGTTGACAGACTCAACAGCTAACGGGTAGGCATAGACAGGGATACTTTGGGCACAGTTGCATATACTAGGCCAACAAACGCCAAGGAATATCTACATTTCTCTTTGGATCACACACACACACACACACACACACACACACACACACACACACACACACACACACACACACACACACACACACACACACACACACACACACACACACACACACACACACACACACACACACACACACACACACACACACACACACACACACACACACACACACACACACACACACACACACACACACACACACACACACACACACACACACACACACACACACACACACACACACACACACACACACACACACACACACACACACACACACACCCCTCCCACCCCCCTGAGACCAAGCCAGTCATCCCGCCAAGTCTTGCCATGAGCGCAAAACGAATATGCAGCTCATGCACGGGTCTAAACAATAAGACGCCAGCCTTTTACAAGAACCTTTTCAACAGAGGTTACGGTGAAGAAACATATGTAAGGGCGGGAATCTTGATAGCAGAAGGCATGGATGTGTTAGAAGCATTAGATACGATGGTCACGGTGGTCAGGTCACGGTGGTGGAGGAGGTCACGCTCCTCGTGCACACGCAAAGCAGCCTCCTGTCCGAGCTAAGGCAGCTCGCCACGTCAGCCAGCAGCTGAACAAGTTTCTGCAGAGGTCAGATTCTGGCGCTCTCTCCAAAGCACATTCTCTGCGGCAAGATGCGCTATTACTGAAAGATTTGCCTTTGTCAGGTAGTTTTTGGCGCTCATTCTAAATTGTCGGATGACGAAGACGTTGACATACTAGCTGTATTGATTCAATGAAGGTTCGGGTAGGTCAGTGGTCTTAATGACCTCCACTAACCCTTGCGTTTTAAGGAGCATGCCACCCAGGGAAGAACTTGACGCCAGTCGTAAATTCATATATCGAAATAATGTGGAAGGCTTTTGTCATTTTTACCTTCCAGTGGTCAAATAAGGTAAATGGCGTTATATGAACATTAGTAACCTTTTACTTTTATTGGTTAAGGCTGATTGCATGAGACGGGCCTAATGAATTTGGAACAAGAATTTGAAGTTAGACCTTGTTTGACATTTTTTATGCAAAAGCCACTACCTAGAGAATCACAATTTAAAGTAAGGAGTGCACACACATTTCTACTTACAATGTGAATCTGAAGTCTCTTTTGCCCCCCCCCCCCCCACCCCAACCCCACCCACATATCCACCCACTGACACACCCCCACCCCTTCCGACTCGTCGTATTTAACCAGCCACCCGGCCGCGTGTTCAACAGCGATAGCAAACCAACGTTGATCGTATTGTCGATATTTCTTATGAACGATATAAAAACTGCACTAAGCGGAGCATTGAAAATATAACTAAGGCTTGCTTGGTAATGGGTGCAGATGTAACAATGTCGGGTGCAGACGTAGCAATCACGCGAGCTTACTTTCGTCCGGGGAGTCATGTTTCCAGAGGCGAGGGGAGTCATGTTTCCTTCTAGTCTGATACACGCTGACACATTTATCTAGCTTCTAGATTTCTCTAGAGGCTAGAGAAATGTGTCAGACCTCAGCCGTGGGCATTTAAACTGCATGGTCGTGTGCCTATAACAGCCCTGAAAGCGTTTAATATCCGCGAAATTAAAACGCCGGATCTTGCGACTGATGCAGAGGCCACTGATGCTGACGCCGGGACTCCACGCGCTGCATCACGACAAAGTCCCCAAAAGTGAAGTGGCGCCTCGGCAACACTGCCAGCTTCAGTCGCAGCCTCATGTAAGGTGTCGTGACGCACTTAACACGCCTGTGGCGTCACGACCTGCAGCGAGTGCACGGACCGCGCCATAAAGACGCTGCTGGCGCGTTCTGGCGGGCGTTACAGATGAACCCGACACCATGTCCCGTGTTCACCTGCGTAGCGCAGCACTGAATGTGTCGCGGCGCGCGCCGGCAGATTCACATACACGCACCCACACCCACACCCACACCCACACCCACCTATGCCCTTATGTGCAGGTGTTGCACGGGCTTCTTTTGGAAGGGGGAGGGGGGAGGGAGGGGGAGCGCGGCACGCGGCGAAGGTTGAAAAGTGTGGCACATCAAATCTTGCCGCCGAAGACGTGGTGTTGTGAGGCTTCTTCAGCGCTGAGCTTGACGGCCGGCACCTCCTAGTAGCTCCATGCGTTCGTTGCAGTGTAATGCATGTGATGCTATGTAATGAAATGCGAGGTGTTCCAAAAGAACGCCGCGTAAAATAATCGAGATAGCTCATTTCCCATCAGCAACGCGATTCCGTAGCATGGTTTAGGGTGCTGGACAATGGAAGATGACAAAACCGTCCCCCAAAATTACACAAAAACGAGTTTCTCCAGGATTTGTCACCTTTCTTCTCCAAGTTAGTGCGGGGTGGGCGCTGGAGTCCATGCCGAGTGGGCTGGAGCCAAAGATGATGAGGATGGAGTCCCACTTCCTATTGAATGGGAAATCACGCCACTGTTCTTGATGGCCCTGAAAGTTTTGTCATTTGCATGGCCTAAATCTTATGGTAAGAAAAAGACCTACATTCTGATCACGCGCAGGTTGAAATGTCGCCGGGCCTTAACGTGATCGTGATGCTAATGATGTCAATGATTTTCGTGCAGGTGAATTTAGGGCAGTACCGACGCTGGTGGAAAGTCAAAAAGTGTGACTGTGAAAAGATCTGACGCCGGTGGGCGTATCAACCGGCAGGGTCACAAACTTTATGCTCAACTGATGTTAACATGTTGGCTGCAAGGCGTCAATGTTTTGCATGAAAGTTTCTTATTTGCAACTTAGAGGATGTGTCATTAAAGGATGCGTCATCATGTCTGCTAATTTAATCTTTAAATGTCAGCCTTTGACACAATTCAACAACGCTTGTTTACGTAAATGCAATCATTGGTTGTCGGATTTTGTCACCCGTAAACACAGCATTTTTGGAGGAAATGGGTGACCGGAGTAAAGCCAAGAGCGCGCCAACATTTGTCAGCGTTGCCCTTAAAAGCTGCTCACAGTAGGAGCGTTCCTGTCCAATGTCAGGTGGTGCGTGCCCAGCAAGACAGAAACCTGGCCAAAATGAAGTCAACTCAGCCCCATTGACGCCCTTCAGGTCACCAAGGATGACATGACGATCGGCCAAGCAGCCGCACAGTTCCGAATTCCATGGGGACTGTACAGGAGACTGAATCCAGAGAGCGAAAGGAACACAAACCACATGGCCGGTGCTGTGCCCAGACTGTTGAAGGCGCTACAGTATTTACAGCCCAACAAGGAGGCTATATTTGCCAACACGTCAAGGAGGTGAACCAGATATTTCATGACATGACTCCCATCGCAGTCCATAGGCTGTTATCTGACTTCTCCAAACTAGAGGACATGAACCTCCCACTCAGTTGTGGAATCGCCGGCGGGGACTGGTGCTACGCCTTAAAGAGGAGGGAGGAGAGGAGAGGAGAGAGAAGTGAAAGGGACACGGTATATGAGGAGATGAATTGATAGAAATGCTAGGGAAGGGTCCAAACCAACGGACTGTTTGCGCTACCTTAACCTCCTATCGCCTCAGAAATGAACACAAGCAGAAAAAAGGCGTTGACATCATTGTGCTGACAAGTAGTCCTAAAAAGTCTACGAGGAATAAGAAATATAGAGAATTCAAGAAGAGAGCGCGAAGAAGACCCTAAAAAGGATAAAAGAGCGCAAAAGAAAGGAAAGGCTCCCCGAAGCAACGCAACCAGATTCAAATTAAGATAAGTATGCAATAAGTCTTATCTGTTCCGTGAACAGGGTGTTGTCGGGATAAACGAGAGCTGGCCGCAGTGCAGTCGCCGTGCATGCTGGGCGCATGAAATGAGAAACAATGGAGGCGGCTCAGCAGCGTTTCTGTATACTATTGCCAGTGCTCACACTTTGGGTAGCGTCGTGTTTGGGTACCGTCGTAACGGAAAGCTGAGTCTGACCTGATCATAAGTCAACGGTAAGCTGAGTCTGACTTGATCATAAGTCAACGGTAAGCTGAGTCTGACTTGATCATAAGTCGATAAGTGGAGATTTCCGGACTTTTCATCTCATCGGTGGGGCTAGTGAGCATACGCTGTAGGTAGGCTGATGATAGGGCTGTCTGCCGCAACAGCCTGAAGCCTCACTACGCTGGACTGTTGCTGCACGCACCGCCGGAGTTGGTATCAGGGGCGGATCCAGGGCTTCTTCAGGGGGGAGGGGGCACGAAACATCGTGGAGCCCCACAATCGTATTTCAGCCATTAGAAAAATATATATCAATGGTTTTAGGGGCACCAATCTTACTGTTCGCAGCCTTAGAAAACTAGGTGCACTAAACATGGAAATACGTGCAGTTGTTTCATTTTTTCGCGTCATGATGGATCCCGCCATGTTGAAGCTAAGCATTTCGGAGAAACAGTGGCAAAATGCACTAAAGTTGGCCGCTAAATGCAATCAAAATCAAGCAAAAGCTTCATTCCTAGCTTATTTACGGTACCTGGCCAGTCAATGTGATCAGCTGGTGGCTGGTGGCTAATGCAGAGTTTTTGCGCTGACTGTTGTGAAGCAGTACCGGAGTGTCCCAGCATTCCAAATGTAAGAAGGACGGATGCACAAGCATAACAATACCAAAAATGACAGGCATGACGCCGGAGGCGCGTAAAATTATGCTCGACAATGACGCGCAAAAAATCAGGGGCGCATATCCAACTGTGCTCTAAGGCTCATGCTTCAAGGAAAGTCGTCGTCCTGTGATCTCGGACTTGTGTACAGGGAGGATTTTAATCAGGTTCATGCACACGAGGAGGCGAAATGCCCTGGTGCTCGCAAGTACACGTGGGGCCTTTGGCAACAGGACAAGATCCTTCTGACTTCATCGGAAGAGCCAACGACCAATGAAAATGGCTCCGGAGCGACCAAGAGCGCTCCGGCCGATTACAATTTATGCCCGAGGCGGTGGTGGTACAATGGCTGGCGCGCTTGAATGTGGACCTGGCAGTCTGGGGTTCGGACCTCGGTTACGCCACCACCGCATCCTACATGTTACATAAGAAGGGCATTCGTCACGAAATATCCCAAGCGGTCATTATTAAGATATTTATTATTAAGGCATTAATTAAATTATTAAATAAGTTTTTAAGATGTTGATTAAAATTTAGGTCCATTAGTATATAAAACATTACGTATTATTAGAATTTAGGTCCCCGCCAACGACGTAGGCCCTTCTGAAATATGGGAAAATTTAATTATTAGTGAAGTTTTTAAGACGTTGATTAAAATTTAGGTCCATTAGAATATAAAACATTACATATTATTAAAATTTAGGTCCCCGCCAACGGCGTAGGCCCTTCTAAAATATGGGAAAACCCAAGACTAATGAGGGCGCCACTTGAGAGATCGAGCGTGCCGCGACAGGCTAGCAAAGAGGCTCCCGTTGACAGTGTAGGGTCGCCAGCGAGAAGAACCTAAGACCGATATGGTGGAGCCCCAGAACGATCAGGGGTATCCCGGCAGGATAACATATAGGGCCCAGCCAGAGTACAAGGCCACCCGAGTAAAGTAGAATAACCTATGGCCAGTGCACATGACTTAATGCCCCTGTGCGATCAAGAGTGTCCGGGCAGGTTAACAGAAAGGGTCCTGACAAAAGTAGTCTCCTCTGCATTGAGTTCAAAGGGAACAACCCCTAGATAAATGTGGAGGGTCCCCGAACAACCGAGTGTCCGTCTGGCTATAGGGCCCCGGTAACAGGTATAGAGCCTTTTGGGCGAATGGGAAGAATCTGGGGAGCGCCCTTGGTCGATTACGAGTGCCCTGGCATGCCAGCAGATAGTAGCACCCTTCTGTGGTAGGACCCTGCATTCAAATAAGAAGTGCCCAAGACTGAGTGCGGTGGGCCTCCGAATGATCGAGTGTGCCCGAGCAGCCTAACACATGGGGTCCCCGACAAGAGTGCAGGACCCTCTAGATACACTCAATACAATACAATACAAAATACAAAATACGGCAGACCCGACGTGGAGGGCCCCGCTATGATCCAGGGTGCCCGAGATGAGCTTAGCAGATGAGGTCTCGCCAAAAGCGTAGGGCTCCCAGAATCCAATAGCAAGTGCCTCATGCTGAGTGTGATTGGCCCCCGAACTATCGAGTGTGCCCGAGCAGCCTAACAGATGACTTCCACCGATATGAATGCGCAGCCCTCCGCAAGTGGCAGGGAATTGGAAGAGCCACAGACCAGTGCAGAGAGCCCATGAGCTGCTACAAGCGTTTGGTAGGTTAGCCTAAACCAACGTCAAGGGTCCCTGAACAACCTGGAATATTCCGGCAGTTTATCACATGAGGCCCGCTATAGCGTATAGGGCCTTTTTGGAAAATGGAAGGAGCCTATGAAAGGCTTCTGATTGACATGAATGCCCAAACGTGCCAACAGAAAGGGCCCCAACAATAGCGCCCTGCCCCACCCCCGAAGCAAATGTAAAGAAATCAAGGGCAGCATGGAAGGCTTCTTAGCGATCGGATGTACCTTACAAGTAAACATATAGAGCCCACAGAAGCAGTGTATGACTTCTGGACAGCACAATAGGCCTTAAAGTACCTCAATCCCTACCCTCGCAATCAAATAAAAAAATATATTTGTCTGTTTATGTGACCTTTACATTCGCTTGTCACTGTTTTTGGTCGTCTGGAAACCCAACGACGTCCAATTGTGTTGCATTTTGTGTTCAAAGCTGCGTCTGTTCGGCAGACTATAGGCCCCTTCGAAGCCCATGGCCCCTTCAGGGCCCAAGGGGCATGGCCTCGTGGCTTTCCTCCCCCCCTCGTCTGGATCCGCCCTTGGTTGGAATCCCAGCGATCCGAACCAATGCATGGTGCAGAACCACGCCGATTTAGCCAAATGTACAGCCTGCCTGAATTACTGAAGGTTTTCCTCTGACTACTAATTACTGTTCACATCCAAACAGTGAGTAATCGCTACGAGATCAGACGTTGGTACTTTGCAAGTAGTCATTTTCATCACTTTCTGCTTTTCCTGCAAATCTCGGGTAAAGCCGAAAATGTGCACTTTTCCGCAATTTTGGACTCTACACTCACAAGAAACAACTTGCCGAACTAAGAGATGTGCGTTATATTAACAATTTATTCATTCCCAGGTAGTATCAATAAACATTTTGTTTGGGGCTGGCTATCATCCGCAGATGTTCAAAGTGAAAAAAAGAAAATGTTTCGTGGTTGCCTCAGCTTCTCCTAAAACAACCGTCCGAGGCAACCGCGTGATTGTAGGGCGCTATGGCCAGTGCTTTACGCGGGAGAAGGAGAGACAATGATGTTTTTCACGTTGCTTTGCATATAGCATCTATCAGCCCGGCACAGAGGCGCAGCCAAGGCTCGGGTAAGAATTGGGGCGCAGGGCTGAGAAAGTCTCTGCCCTAATGGTGAGAGGCCCCCTCCCCTCAACCCCAAAAAAGTCACGGAATATCGCCCACTTGTTAATGAAGGGGACAGCTTGATTTTTTTGAACGTGCACGCCCGCAAATGTTAGCAACAAAAAATATCGACGCCCGGCGTTGAAGTCTCCGTGGGCTGCTTGGCGTTGGCTCCATAGCTCTCATTAAGCGGTGGCCAGTGGATGAGCAAACATTTGACGGTGGCACTGGCGTAGTAAAGGTAGAATCTACACCTCTTCGTGCTGCTGTGACCGCTTATCCGCAGGGAGGACAACCTAAAAGTAGTAAAAACATAAGCCCCAGTCTAATCTCTGAGCGGAACAAATTTATTTTCTGGTCATGGCATTCGGGTTAACACACAACACATCCGTTGTGCGTGGTATCATCGCCCGCCGTCGTGGTCGACAGCTGGCTCGTTGGTGCGACGCTCGCGGAGCGGCGCCGGCTTGGGCGGCCTCCGGTACCCGGCCGGCAGCGTGTACAGCCGCCTGACCCGTCCGGCCATGTCACGTGTCATTACGCACGTTGAAGGAACGAGCAATAAGCAGCAACATTCTCATTGCTGTTCGATGTAGGACGGGAGATCCAATGTCGGGGCATTTCTACAAAGACCGCCGGTATAACGAAAAACGGCTTTATAGGCTGACAGGCGGATGTAAGGTCCAGCTTTGGGAGACTGGAGTTTCACCGAGCAGCACCTCTCCTTCCGCCCGCGAGCCGATGCCAGAAGGCAAACCACAGCATATCATACGCTCAATGGCAACACCGGCTTCAGCATGTTGAACGCAAGACGAGATTTGACGTAAGGTGTGCACGACACTTGAATCGTTGTTGAATCTTGGAACGAGAAGAAAGACCGGGCAGCGCCGCATCCATGAGTGATGGCGTGCCGGCAGCGGTGCACCAAGAGCTGTCACGCGCTTGATACAGACTTGCTGCGCTGTCCCACATCATGAGGAGGGAAAATCCCGAGTCTGCTGGTCATCGACATCTGATGGCAATCCAACTGCATCGGCAAGAAGATGTGAAGTAAGAGACCCGGTATCTGACGGAAGTCGGACTGCATCGGCAAGAAGATGTGAATCTGACGGAAATCGGACTGCATCGGCAAGAAGATGTGAAGTAAGAGACCCCGTATCTTACGGAAGTCGGACTGCATCGGCAAGAAGATGTGAAGTAGGGGCCCCGGCATCCGACAGAAGTCGGACCGCATCGGCAAGAAGATATGAAGTAGCAGACCCCTGCATCTAACGGAAGTCGGACTGCATCGGCAAGAAGATTTGAAATAGGAGAACCCGGCATCTGACGGAATTCAAGCTGCATCGGCAGGAAGATATGAAGTAGGAGACCCGCCTGTGTCTGATGCCGATGGGAGACGCCTGTGCGGTGCACATGGAACCGGACATCCACAAGGGTCCTGCTGGGACGGCGACAAGGCGGCGGACCGGACACGTATCGCAGCAAACTCCGTGCCAGACGACCAGCGCAGCGATGTGAGCACCATTGGAGCGATGTGCCCACGCCATACTCGTCTGCGGTGCGGCCGGGCCGGCGGATGAGGATCAGACATCCAGGCGAGGCCCGTACTCAGTAAGGGGGGAGGGACGCGCCGCAGACCGGGCTCCTGATTGACGGGGAGATAGCGGCAGGATCCGCTTCGCCCCGCGAGAGATTGTGTTTAGCGCTAATTCCAGAGGAAATCCGTGGCATTGCACTGATCTAGATCAATGTGAAGAGAGGAGATTCGAACAACGTCCAATTTCACCCTCCGAAGGTGTTCCGGAATGGCTTGCGAACAGCGCGGCGTAGCCGCGCCAAATGCTGCACGGCTATGGAAAATTGAATAGCAGATCGCTTTGCCTCAAAAATTTAGATGTACATTGTCAGGTTGTTGACCTGCGGCAGACCAAAGTCAGGCCATAGATTCAGCGAAGACGATTTCTAGGCAAACGTTCAATCGGATGCATCAACGGAGTGCTAGACGACACCATACATCTCTGAGATAGGTTCTTAGGCAACCTAACAATTAAATCAACAGCGTCCTTTGACCTAGAGACAGGTATAAATGTCAGACCTAGGTCAAAACTAACCGGTTTTCTTACTCTGCGAGCTTGCTGTGTGGGGCAGTTTTCGGTACTCATTTCGAATGTATTCATAACAGGAACCGCATTACACATATTCCATAGGCTTCTTAGAGGTGAGTAGGGGTCCATGACCTAAAATACCAACAAAAAGTCAGCATTTTCTTTTTTGGAGCATACTGCCTGGCGCAATCTTTGACGCTTATTGAAGTGCAAAATTTAGTTTAGTCTTGTATTATTTTGGTCACCATGGCCTTCAATGTGTCAAAGAGGGTCACTGGCCTTAAATCAGCACCAGTGATCTTTTGCTTAGAGCGTGTGTTTAGGTTCTGGGCACTTTGGGCACTAATCTGGAGTTTAACCTTGTTTGGCCCGATTTGACCCAAATATCATTAGTAAGGAACCCCGAATTTTGACACAAGTGAGTTCACATACAGGCCAACACGCCCTGTGAATTTGGTGCTTTGGCTTTCTTTGTTTCTGAAATATCAGGGGGGCACATTTCCCATAATCCGAGCGAGGGGTTTCCTATAGGCCACCCGGGTGCAAAACAAAATCGGTCGGTGACCGCTCGCCCTTGCTCTCGACTTCTTTACCTGCGTTTGCGGTCAGCGAGGTGGTTGTCGCAAATCAATAAAAAAATATCTCATTTGTTGCAAGAAGTGATAGCAAGCCCATAAGGCTAGCATTCATTCGAACCTGAGATAAGCACCGCCGTGGCGCTTGCCGATTTTGTATTTTGATTTTGATTTTGGTTTTGTATTTTTTATTTTGATTTTGTATGTTGTCATATGCCAAACCTGATAAGGTATACCAAAGCCAGAATCAGTGACAAAATATGCAAATGTCGAGCTTTCATTGCTCTCCAAAAAGGCACCGCGACTAGAGTGCAACTCATTTCAAAAGCTCAGAGGCCAGCACGCCCTGTGAAACTTCCTCTGCGCCACTGCAAATGTCAGACCTCCCCAATTTCTTTGCCGACACTTTCCCACGCCGCTACGGCAAATTTTGTGTGCTATCACTATCTACAATGACTTCGAAACGCCACCTGCGAAGCCAGTGGGGATACTGAAGCAGCAGACTTTCTTCAAAATGGTTGCATTTGTGATTGTTTTTCACTGTATTGCATGAAACCTATAATCCATAAATGTAATGTGGTTTTCCATGATACGCGTCATCATGTGCAGGGTATAACATAAAAGGTCACGAAGCAAAGCAAAAACGCATCAGGATGAAATAACGACAATAGTTGTAGGCACAACACATAGGTACATACATACGATGCCAGCAAAAGTTACAAGCGCGGCACCTGCGAATAATCAATGCAGACAAACATAGAGCGAGCGACTCTCAGCCTTCAGCGCTCTCAGCGACGCACGGAACGCGGACAGCGCCGGACGCTCAGTGACGGCTGGGAGCAGCTGGTTCCACGAGGAGGCAACACAGAAGTGAAACCCCCGCTGTGTGGCAGGGAGTTGGTACCTCGGCAGCTCCAGAGCTGCGGCCTGGGGTGAGCGGGCGGCCCGGTGAGACACCGCGGATCGAGGGACAAACATCCGGCGGGTCGTCAGCGGGCTGACCTGGTCATGGACGGCTTTGTAAACCTCAATGAGATCCCTCTCGCGCATCAGCTGCTCCACCTGGGTCCAACCCAGGGATGCAAAAGCCTGACTGATCTTCTTTCGACGCCTCACGCCAGTCATGATCCATGCACTGAAGTTGATATTTTATCGCTCATTTTTGGTTGTTCTTCTCCTAACCGCAAGGCTGCGCATAATGTGAAAAAGACGTGCGTCTCTACCAGAAAATTTAATATTTTCTGATTACGTCGGTTGCGGGTCGATAAAGGGATATAAGCAGGAGGCAGCGCCTTCTGACGGTGTGGCCGATGTGAATGTCGCAGGGAACGCATCTGTCGACAGTCACACCCAGCAGTCGTATGGATAGCGAGGATTTGGTGCCCGACCCAGCTATACTTAGGTAAAAGTCTTCAGCTTCATTGACAGTTTGACAGGTTCCGATTAAAGCTAAATCTGTTTTTCTGGGTTCGCTTAAATGGAATTTGACATGAACCAGCATTGAGTCCAAGGAGTTTTCAACACGACGTTTCAGCGATTCTAGGTATGAAGGGTCGGGCGCCGAGTGCTCAGGCGGCTGAGTGACGTCAGCATACGTTATCACTCGACAGTCCAGTAAATGACAGTACAAATCATTCGTGTACGGACTGGAGGGATGAGCACGGCGATAGATCCCTGGGGCACATCGAAACGGACCAGCAAAGTCGCCACACCGTCTCCTATCAGCTGCCTCCGGCCGTCCAGACGGCTACGGAATCGTACTGGATCGATCCCATATCCTCCCAGCTCGTTTAAGAGGACGTCATGGTCGATGCGGTCAAAGGCTTTGCTGAGGTCGACGATGGCAACTGGTGAAATCTCACCGCGTTCTGAGTTTTGGTCGATTAATTTGACAACGCCGAGCATGGTGTCCTCGGTGCAGTGAAGAGGCCTTTGCGCATATCGATCATGAAATACAATGTTGTGGTCAGATGCCGAGAGAATTGGTCGTAGGCAATTTTCTCGGCAGTTTTAGACCAGTAAGACAGAAGAGAGATCAGCTGATATCTAGAGGGCTCCTTTACGCCACCCTTCGCATTACAAGTGGGGCCCACCTCGACATTTTTCTGTACATTGGTAGAAATGCCCTTGGATACAGACGCGTTGACAATGCGCAACAGGTGGGGCCTATCACTGCGAAACAGGACTTAGCTGCCCCCAGCGGCACCCCGTCCAGGTCAACCGCTCCAGATGAGTTCGGGCATCTCACAGCTCCCGCCAGCTCCGGTAGGGTGGCTGGTTGGAGCTGGAACGCCGCCGAGACGACGATAGGTGGTCACGGGTCCGGACCGGCTGTGACGTCTCGCTCAGGTCGGCCGCGATTCGAGAGCCCACCGAAGAGAAAAACTCGTTGAAACGGTCGGCCCTGGTGCATCGTTCTGCAGCGTTGGTGGTTTGACCTGTAGGTGCTGAGCCAGAAGGCGTCAGTACGAACCTTTTCTAGCTAGACCAGAAATCTCGGCCGCGGCAGAGCTGGCAGCTGAGAAAACCTTTGCGAGCCTGTGCCAGGCAACCCTTGGCCAAGCTCCAGAGACGGCGATAGCTCGACACTCAAGCGTGCGTAGATTCCGCCGGGCCTGGTACGCTTCGTCCATTTCATGAGTTCCCTAATGACAGCTGTTGCAACCACTTCTTCGCCCAATACGCATGGTTTCTCTAACGTTTCTCAGAGCAAGGAGTTTAAGTAATACGCTTAGTCGTTACTGTGGTTTGTCTCTTCCGCTGCAACAATTGACTAAACCCAAAGCTGAATAATGCTGGCGACCGCGGACAGCAAACGGCGTGTGGCGCGTTTTGTCGTTTTACCAGAGGCACTGTTCCGAATTGGTATGGGGTTTTGAGCCGAGATCGTCACTCTTAAGATCCTTCCCAGTAGTTAGCTGCCATGTCCTAAGTAAAACTTCAAATCCGCTCGCTTCTGAGCTGGGCACACGCGAACTTGTGCACACTATTTCGCGCCGCCTAAGTTAAAGTTGCTCAGAAATGTATGACGTTACAGAGACATCGCACCAAGTCCACCTCCTAAACAGCCATTATGTGTTCAGGTAAAAAGAAAGGCCATTTATTTATTCATATCTGAAGCAGGGAGGTCACAAGCTCAGCCGACTGGCAGAAAACTTAGTATTAATTAGATATGACATTTTGAAACTGTTTCATTTGGATTCCTTTTAAACTCTTTGGATCTTTCACTTCTAGAGTTCTTGTTAACGGAACGAAATGATGCATAACCGTTACAATGCAAGCAGACACGGCCGTCGTGGCAAGTTGATAGATAACACACGTAGTGCATGCCAACGAGCTTAGGTAGAACACATATTAGCAAAAAAGGCGAGACAAGGGATATTGTTGAAAGAAGAGCATGGTACACGCAGACCAAATGTCTGGGGATTCATGAATAGCTTGACGGCCAACTAACAAGAATGAGTTCCGTTTTAGATCGAAGTTGGATTGGAGTGATCAGACGCAGCATCGTCACGAAATGGCTATCATAGCGGGCGGACAATAAAATCCCAATAATCATCATTATTTCCCGTGGAGGTATGGGGAGGCTTTAGAAATGGCATGTGAGGAGTTCGAGGGTCGGTTTTGAATTGCGGGTAGGTGGCCCAAGTCGCCACCGAGCATTCTGAGCAGAGCATGCGGGACGCGTTTGGTTTTACTTTAAGTTGGACTACATACTTTCTCGACGCTTGCAGAACTCGGAGAAGGTATCGCCAACGATGCATGTTTCGGGGGGATGAAATCACAAAATCTAGACCGCTAAAGGCAATTGCTTGGCGGGGACCCGACATGTCTGTTCCCAGGAAAACAAGGATGTTTTCCGGCTCGGATTCCCACCAGGATATAAACCCATCAGATACCCTTCCTCAGCCAGCGGAATAATGGGTGCTGCGCACGCAAGGTTGTGGGGGATCAACGCCGCTGAGAATCGCCTCGCCAGTGGTTTCGGACGGCTCATGTACGAAGAAGTGCCGCGGGCGATCGACGTGCATAAGTAATGCATTGTCAGGATGGGTGAGATGCTGAACGCATGCACTGACCGGACAGGCCTTATGCAGCAGTCGCCACGAGCCACGACTGACTTGTCAGAATTTGCGCGTCCAATTCAACTTGAATTTGGGGTTATTTAGGTACACGGACATGCCTTTTCTGACAGAACTGTGGGCCAGCTGAGTTGGTGTAGCAGATTTCTAACAGCATGTGTAATAGCTAGAATAATGGCAACTGTGCATGTGTGTGGGGGAAGGGGGCGGTGCTTCTTGCCTGCCTAACTTTTGCTGTTGGTCTGCGTCGCCAGCTGCCGCTGTGCGCTCTTGCTTGGGTGCCGTATAGGTGTTGCTGACTGCGCACGCCGCCTACCAAAAAACAAAATTTGTATGAGGAGCTCACTTGTTGGACTACGAGCCGGATGACGTTGAACGTGCGACTTGGCACGTAGGGGCTCAGATACGACCGGCACACACGCACACGCACGCGCACACACACACACACACACACACACACACACACACACACACACACACACACACACACACACCACACACACACACACACACACACACACACACACACACACACACACGAACGCACACACACATACACACATACACACGAACGCACACACACACACCACACACACACACAACACACACACACACACACACACACACACACACACACACACACACACACACACACACACACAACACACACACACACGCACATGATCCACAGAGCTGGGATGAAACGGGTGACCGGCTATTGAGCGGGATGGCAGGACCGGTCAGGTGCAATGTACCGCTGTCTACACGTGCGCGTTTGTGTGCCCTTAACCACGGTTTCCTGCTTAAGCTATTTAGCCAGTAATAATATCTACAAGTGTCAAAAAAGCGGAGCTTAGTGCACTAAGCGAAATCAGTCGTCATGAATCTCGTGGTTTGCCGAAATCTGCAGGAATCACGCGCAACCAGCGAATTATGTGGGTAAGTGGTCCGCTGGATGTTAGCCCTGGGAGACCCCCTCGGTCCCCACTAATCCAACCAGTCTTCTTGCATTTGGCGTCTCGCCACCATCGCTCCAAGCATGCCCATTTGCTGGCGCCTAAATCACACAACTCATTCCTGGCACGCACACGGGTTGGGCCGCTCCCCCCTCTCTCTTCAATATCTTGGCATTATCACCAGCACGTCTGCACGGGTCCTCCCTTAACTCAGTTCAGTAGAGCTCAGTAGATCAGTTCGATATCAGCCTGGCAACGACGCGCGACCACTCGGCCGACCTCGGACGTATCTGAGCTGGACATGTTTCCTCGCCTGACCTTCACGGTAGCGGCTCCCTATACGGGCGGCGCTCCGTCGCGCCTCGTCCACGTTGGGACGATCGGCCGCGCGTTCGACCACATCCGCGTTCGCAGCACCCCGCTGCTGTGCTTGCGCGTCCGGCAGTGCCCTGTCCAGCACCGAGACGTTTCCTCCGGCGCTTCTGCACCACGACTGCGACCTGCCGTTGTGAGCTCTGCAAGGCACCGCCCCACGGTGCGCACTCAACGGCCTGGAGGCAGACAGCTCATCTGGTGGAACGGTTGAGTCCATCGCCACACAGCGAACACCTGTAACAAAATATATTTCAGAGCAGCAAGAACTTCAGAAATCTTTAGAAGCCTCTAGACGGCCTCGGACATATAGTCGCTAGAATCACCAGAATAAATCACCATGACAAAAGTCTCTAGAACAAGAAAGGCATTAGGAGGCGACCAGGCGACACTCCTGGGAAACAGATCATTCAAATCAAATACCACCTGATCTGCTGGAACCTGAAGTATGCATTCAATCTGTAACGTGATTCGATGCTTCCTTTTAAAAGTCGTCCTCGGCGCCTCACCAGTCGTTTGAGGCGCTGAGGACAATAGCTAGAGGTTCGCAAAGTGATCACGTTCTCTGTGATTGGTTTCGCGTAGCAGCTTCGCCCGCAGTGCAATGTCATATACGCTTCTCTGGTTAAAGGGAGTGTTCCACATTTGAAGATATTAAGATAGGCAAGCCTATTTCTGTGGTAAATGTTCTGATCTTTGTAAGTTTAAATCGGCCGGTAATTTTTTGGCGATATAGAGTTCCCGTCCTTTAACCATGCGTTTGACCTTGAAGGGTGTCGTTCAGAGGTCATGACTTTTTGACGAACGCTAGCTCTTTCTCTGGTGATTATTTTGATGTCTTTAAGTTTAAAACCAGCCGGTAATTTTTGGGTAATATGGAGTTCTCCGTCGGTTTAGCCCACGTTTGACCTTGAAGGGTGGCCTTCAGGGGTCAGGACTTTTTGACGAGGCTAGCTTTTTCTGTGGTAAATGTTCTGATCTTTGTATGTTAAAAAACGGCCGGTAATTTTGGTTGATATGAAGTTCCCCGTCCTTTGAGCCCGCGTTTGACCTTGAAGGGTGACCTCGATAGGTCAGGACGTTTTGGCGGACGCTAGCTCTTTTTGTGATGAATATTCTGATGTCTATAAGTTAAAAAACGTCCGGCAATTTTTGAGTGATGTAGAGTTCCCCGTCCTTTGAGCCCGCGTTTGACCTTAAAGGATGACCTTAGCAGGTCAGAACTTTTTGACGGACGCTAGTTCTTTCTGTGGTGAATGTTCTGATTTTTGTAAAGAAAAACTCGGCTGGTAATTTTTGGGTGATATGAAGTTCCCCGTCTTTTGAGCCCGCGTTTGACCTTGAAGGGCGACCTTGAAAGGTCAGGACTTTTTGACGGACGCTAGTTCTGTCTGTGTTGAACATTCTGATATTTACAAGTTGAAAATTGGCCGGAAATTTTTGGGTGATATCGAGTTCCCCGTCTTTTGACCTAGTTTTTTACCTTGAAGGTTACATGACATTGCAAAATAAACGTCCTGTTTGGTGTTTTTCACGCCACAATTGACCTTGAAACCGTGTTTCAGGGAAATCGGAACTCGTCGCTGAAAATATCGCTGAATAAATCGCTAACTTCACGGACATGCAGCCAGATGTAAGGAATATCTCCAAACACACGAAATCTGACGTCAACCGGCCATTCTCGACACGAGGTCTGTTTCGGGTGGCGGGTTAGTGGGTGCTTTATTTTTGGGTTTTTTTGTCTTGGTGCTGGTCGTAAGAAAAGCTTTGCTGGGCTGTTTGACATACGCAACGTAGCGATCGCCAGCTTTTATGGCAGATCATTAATGTCAGAGCACGATATGCTGTGCTGATGCTGTTGCTGGTACGCTGTTGATGATGGTTTTGTCAATACTTTATTGTCGATCCATTGTTGCCTGCAGTGCTGTAGTCCTGACAATGATATAATGTGATGTGCATAGTAATTACAGTTTATATTGTTTGTTATTGGAAATGTAGTGTCATGCAAAAATTAACAAATTTGTGATATTGTCTTTATTGTTTTCAACTGGAAATGTGGCATGTAAACGTTAATAGATTTGTTACGTTGCTCTGAATGGATTGCCAAAACATTGTTATGCTATGGCAAAGATGTAAGGCTGGGCTACTACAATATATTTTTTGGGGGGGTTAGGATTATTTATGCCATTAATAGTTAACTTGATGCAAACCATTGTGGTGCATGACATTCTTCCTGTTGATAGTCCTTTGACACT
Source organism: Pollicipes pollicipes (assembly GCF_011947565.3). Lineage (NCBI taxonomy): Eukaryota > Metazoa > Arthropoda > Thecostraca > Pollicipedomorpha > Pollicipedidae > Pollicipes > Pollicipes pollicipes. The sequence continues at coordinate 14,725,477 of NW_023596461.1, read as the reverse complement.
GTTAAATCGGTTGTTACCAGTCATTTATAAATTATAAGCTGCTGGCTCATAGGCCTTGACATAGAGTAGTCAACCCAGCGTAGTACATTGTGGTAATGGCACGGATTCAACAGCTTCATTGTGGCACTACCTCAGCGCTGTACGGCGGCATGACATAGTGAACAACCATATGGTTTTTGTACTGTAATCCATGCTGCTTCATAATAAAGTCTATCACGAAAAGATGGGTGAAGCGTGCCACACTTATACTGCTCTTACCATCTCACATATGGCTGACCAAAACACATGATACAATATGCAAATCCCTTTCAGCAAAGCAGACAACCAATAAGTAGCATCACTTGCTCAGCCTGTTTTGTGAATCCACCAAACACAGGTGAGAAAGATGCAGAACACATCTTCCATTTCACAGTCATGCAACATGCTGCAGCCATCAGGCTGCTTTACTAAAAAAATAAGAAAGTGTTACATGTGCAATGACATTCCAAACCTGCTGACCTTGCACGAGGCCGGAGACATGATAAGTGCATGTGGTGATGGTTGGTATGGGCAAAATGCAAGGACGTGATGAAGCCTGCCAGTGCACACAAGGCTCATGATAAAATATTATAAAATGGTGTCGAAGAAGCCACCAGCAATACTTTTCCACCTTTCTCAGCCACCCAGCATTTCGACGGAAGTTGCCGTGACTATGACTTGGTTAACCCACGAGCAATGCTCACCTGCGTACACAATTTGTGAAGACAGCACAATGTGCATCAGCAATCATACAGCTCTATATTTTCAGAATTCGTTAGGGGAAGACAATTTTGCAAAGCCATATAATGTTTGCCTATACTGAGCATGTGCATTAATAAGCTGTACGCACCAGCCCCTGCTGCCAAAACGAATTGTTCGTATGACATGCAATGGATTCAATGCATGCTGAAATATTTCAATGGGCTCAAAATGTTGGCAAGTTTATAATGAATCACCAGCTTGCCCTTGCACACCCTTGCAACTAAGTGCTAGTGTTTCTCTTGGCCTGGCAGTGTTCCTTTTTCATGTTAAAACACAAACATAAAGATAGAGCAGGTATCAATATATCACATTTTATTGGGAGTCAGTGGACTTAAAGAATGCCAAAACAATGTTTTCTCTCAGAGGTACAAACCTCGCACGCACACTCCCCACCACATCAAGATCAATACAAGCCACTGGCACATACCACCAGTGGTCACACACATTTCAAGCCCCCGATTCACACTCTTGTCAGATAAGTGTGATCTCATACTTGCACAGCTCGCGGAACTATCAATTTGCAAGTTCTCTCGCAATATCCGCACAGATTTTCAGTCATAGCACCGCATTGGAAATGCCGCTCAATAGGTTTCTTCAAGAAGAAGAAAATAACGCTAGCAGGGGAAAAAAGGCAGATTTGCCGTCGCGTCTTCTTTTTTATGACATTCGGGAGTGTGCCCGTTTTTAGGGTGCCGTACTTTTTGCGGACAGTGGCGTTTTTTATAACATTGACCTGTGGCTTAGAAATGAACAAAAATCACCCGTTCACGACAAGTGTCGCACAAACCGAAAGCGCTCACGCTTACGTTCCCGACACGCATTCAGCGGTGAAATCTTGCTAACAGGCTATCATCTTCCGCGCATTGCATCATAAGTGCCGCATCATTGCTTTTACAAATGTACCAGCGGTTATGCTGATTTGACCATAAGCAGAAAACAGCCTGTAATATGACCACGATCGCATGAGTTTCTATGACGTCATCAAAGCTGAGGTAACTTTGAAATAGGCTCCAAATAAACCTTTTCGCGCCTTTGCGGGCGTGTACGACTACGACCCAGGTGCACGACTGGCACCCCTCTCCTGCCTTCGCTCGAGTACTTCCGCTGGGTACTCCTTTGGGTACCTCCCTCGGTGCTTCCTCTTTTGGTTCTTTGCGTGGTGCTTTATTGCCTCGCAATTTCTTTTAATTGGGTCTATCCGCACTCGTTTCTGGATTATCCCAATGTCTCGTTGGAATCCTCCCTTCGCCTGACCGCCTGTCCTACTTCCCGGGTTTCGCTCCCGACGTGCCGTGAGGCGACGACTTGCGTCGTCGTCGTGTCATGCGTCGTGTCACTCGCGGTGCGTGTAAGGCCCCCGCCCCCCCCCATTTCCGCGTGCCTCGTCTCGGGCGGGTCCTACGCATTCCCCACTTGCTTAGTTTTTACGCGACGCGGCCCCTTGACACCAGCTGGGGTAACATCGGCGCCGTCATGGTGGGCTTCTAGGGGAGAAGACGCCGCGAGTGGACGTTTTATCTGCTGGTCTGGCGTCGCGCGTCCAATCCCGTCCGTCCGGTCGAGGGCAGATGCTTTCATGCGACGTGGCGGTCCGATTGGAAAAATAGGACCGCTGTCATGCAAGATCCGGGAATGGGCCGATGTTTTGCTGCACCTGGTCGGTGGTCGCGCGTCGCTTCATATCGCAGATTTTGTCAACGACAGGCAACCCCCTCTGTTGTTGCTGCGATCGGCTGAAGGTTTTGCCGGAACCGCAGTCCCTTCCCAGTATCCATTTGGCCTAATAGCTTTGTGCCATTCGGAAGGGGTGGAAGTTCCCGCCGCCTGCCCGTTAATGCCGTAACACTCCCCCAATGCCGCCCAGAAGAGCGTCAAACCGGCAACGACGCGGTGGTTCCAGGGGCACCCGGACAGATGGTCGAATAGAAAAAAATCGAATGGAAGAAGCTGAACAATTATAGTCGAACGACAAAAAGACGAAAAAGAATAAAGTCCATTGGGGCGAAAGTCGGGTCGAAAATGAAAATGTTCACTCGAAAAAATCAAAAGGAACAATATTCGGCATGCATAACAGCCGAA
>NW_023596461.1:14702727-14721618 GCF_011947565.3 Pollicipes pollicipes | reverse complement strand
GAGATGAGAGAGAGAGAGAGATACTACATATATATATATATATACCTATATATATATAATAATATATATATATATATATAGATCTAACATCTATGTATACACGAATATATAATAAACCATATATATATATACATATACATATATATATATATATATATATATATATATAATATATATATATATATATATATATATATATATATATATATATAGAGACATATATATAGTGAGACATATATAGTGAGACAGGTGACCTGACCTGACCTGATCTTACCGTACTCTGACACATGATGCAAACAAATTAAAAACACCATTCAAACACAAGTGCAATTGTTGATATGAGTCAGAGCGTATCGAGCAAGCTGTATGCATCTGCTGGTGGGCATCTCGAAACATGTGACCTGTGATGCGTCAGGGTGTGTGTGTGTGAAATTTTAGGTTTGCATTGCATTAGCCTATCGGGCTTTATTAAGAAATAAACAAGCCACATCGATGGGAGAGCAGCGTTAGCAAGGTCTCAAACGCTGAAAGATGTCCGCAATTTTTGGCTTAAATTGTAAGGGCTTGTAACCTATTGCTTTTGATTGTAAAAACTTAGAACTAAAGGTTAAATCTAGCCACAAAAGTCAAAGTTGGACCTACCCTGCCCTTGGTTGATCTGACCTTGCAAAACACCGACAATGATAGCACTTAAGTACTTAAGGGTGACAAAATTGGAACAAGGAGTTCAGAAATATCTGTTTAGAGCCCATGTTCTGCAAGAAATAAGCGCCTTTTGTGAATTTTAGTTGGGCATCTGTGTAAATCGGTCGAGAACGTTGGATGCTGGGTTCTCCATTATTGTTTACATCGGTGCTGTGTGAAACAAGGCGAACTTTGAGGATCATTTAATTAAAGGATCGTTCGTCGTTGGTGTGTTTGAGTATGTGGGTTCTGTAAATGCTGCGTAACTATGAACAGGGACGTGGCCAGAATGTAAGAGTTCCTCACATCCCGTCTGCGGCAGAAATGTCACCGAATGTTTTGTTTTTTTTGTTGTTTTTTTAGTTTTACAAAGTCATAGTATGAGATATGGCACCATACCTGTGCATGAAAGCATGGTTTGGTTGTAGCCAGCCGACCACAGTTTTGCCAAACCATGCGTTTTTACATACTTGTTATTAATCTCAAAAAATTTTCAGCCGAAAACCGCCGATGAATGTTCTGTAGCTAGACCATAAACGCTGAAAACGTTCTACGCAGTTTTTAAAGCTTTGCTTCATAATCCGTCTTAAAACCAGCTATTTTGTAGAGGGCTTACAGGGCGTGCAACGACTCTGGGGGCCTCTCAGCGTGAGCGGGCCGACAGTGGAGGTCACACCCTCTTTAACGCAGCGCGGGCGCTACGGTCTGCTGCGGGCATTGTACCATGATTATCCTTGACACTTCCCTCAAAAGTAACTAGGATGGTTACGAATTCATGCGACATCAAAGCCAGACTCATTCATATCATTTTCAAATCAAAGTGTGTCTTAAGAGTGTGCTGCTACTGCAGCTGCTCCAATGGAAGCGGTCATCCAGAGTGGTACACCACTCTCGCGTGGGTAAGGAAGCACAGGATGCGTAAATTGGGAGCGTGGTTTCCTGCTTACACTTGTTCTACAAATGCCCTTAACTTTCTTTTTTTTTGCAATCGCCGAGAGCAGCACTGCTTCTGTCACTAACCATGGGAGGACTAAGGCCGTGCCAGTGGTAATTAACCTGTGGGAACGGCGCTCATCTCGGTGGCCAATTGAGAATAATTGTCATATAGATGGATAAGTGAGAACAGTTGCCGTGCCAGAGAACACGTGAGCACGGAACATGCGCCGGTGTACATGTGAGCATGGAGATGTGCCAGTGAACACGTGAGCACGGGACATGTGCTAGTGAAACTGTTACCGTTGGTATGTCACAGTCACCTCAAGGCAGTGAATCTGTAACCGTTGGTATGTCACAGTCACCCCAAGGCAGTGAATCTTCGTCACGTGAATACTGTGTCCGCCGATCCCAGCTACGTGAGGCCGCTGCAAGTTTCGGCAGGCTCGTGACGGACGTGCCCGGTCAATGAACACGCGCCGGGTCAGAGGCCAGTGGGAACGAGAGGACTGTGACCGCGCACCCCACCACGAGAGGGCAGTCTCCGCCTGAACGATCACTCGAAAACGGCGACTGTATCAGCGGTTCGGTCGACCGTCATGACACTGTTGCAGGGAGAATTTACGTGGAGCAAGCAGTTCCAGGGCCTGGTGCTGTCCGCCTACTTCTACGGCTACGTAGCGACGCTGGTTGTCGGCGGCTGGGTGGCTGATAGGTGAGCTGTTTGACAGATGATGGGTTTTGACAGGTGCGCTGACGTCTCGACGCTGACATCTGTCTGCGCTGGGACGCCCGCTGACTCTCAGCGCCCCCGGAGCCGCCGCTGCACTTCCTCACTTCAGAGAAATTCCTGCCGGCGACGTTTTGTCACAGACAATAGCAATTGTGAAAAGGAAATGGAACCGGTGCATCCTTACACACACTGGTGTTGAATAGCTGGAGCTGACAGCTCCGTCACTTGCTGCTGTCACCCGCTTTTGATTCATTTTCAGACGGGCGCGATACATCAAATGCATGGGGCCGTCGAGTAACACCTGCCGTCCGGTATCACGTATGTTTCTCGCCAGGCGTTTCAGCCCTGCGCCTTCGCGTTGCCAGGTACCCCAGCCACAGAGTCGTAATCTGCAGCGCGCTCTCCCAGGCCCTGCTGCTGGCGCTGATGCCTGAGGCGACGCGGCTGTGGCCAGCTAGCTTCGTCATTCTCAGAGTGATCCAGGGCGTGGTAACGGTGAGCATCGGAGTGATAACGCTGCATCTGAACCCTAATACGTTTCTGTCACCAGATTCGTACATCCTCGCACCAGATATACTGGACAATTGAAGCGGATAAACAGATGTGCTTTGCTACAGCCCGGGTTAGTCCTGTTTGCTTGCTTTACGAGCCAGCAGTAACGGTATGGCATGCAACGAAGATTGCATGAATTGTCATTGCCTTGCAAAATAAGAATATCATATGGCAGACTAGTTTGCGGCATCTTCCCTCTTCTTCATTCAACTAACAAAAATGAAATCTGCTTCCGCTGAATGACCACATTCTGTCTTGTTTTGCGTGCTTTGCTGCAGTTGGTGCTGTTAGTGTATCACAAGGCGAAGGTCCTTCCCACTGTCATGGTTTTGTCACTTGTCCGTTTGAAGCGGACAAACGCCCGCAGCAGCGTAAACATTAGTACATCTCGACTTCCACTCGGTTGCTGCATGCCTTCCCTCGTTCAGCTGTCTTCATCTGATGGCTGATCCTCGCCCCCGTTTCAGTCGCCGTTCTTTTCGGGTTTCAACGTGATTCTCCGCAACTGGTCTGCGGCCGGCGAGTTTGCGCTGCTGTTCTCCATAGCCTGGAGTGGGCTATACCTGGGCAGCGCCGCCGCCTTCCCGGTGACCAGCGCGCTCTGTCAGTCCCACGGGCTCGGAGGGTGGCCGGTGGTCTTTTATGTCTGTGGTAAGCGGGACTGGAACACGACGTTGCACGGCCCTCATTGCCTTGAACCATGTTTTTTGTTAAAATGTGACATGCGCCGCATTCTTGTCACGATTATGCTATCTCTTGTCCCAATGCACAGAATAATAAATCCTGTGCATGAGAAGGTCGCACCACTTATCCAGACCCAACGCATTCGCTTTTTTTTTACTGGCGGGGCTATTCAAAACGCATGCCGAAAAAATAAGGTGTCGGTATAGACCATTCCACGGAGAAATCCTTCGGGCTTAAGGAAAAGGCTTTTCAGTGTCAATTTGGAGTCCGGATTGGGATCGACAGTGGGGTCACCGTGAGCTCTGACCTCACTGTCCGATCGTGAAATGCCGGGTCAACGGCAAAACTTGGCAGCGAAGGCTTAGCCTGCCACACTACTCAGAGCAGCCGGTGCCGGCCCTTGACCTGACCCGACTTGACCTTCAGTGTGACCGCTGCCACTACACTTGCCCCAGGCCACCCCAATCTGCGCTGGCGGTGTCTGCAGTGGTGGGACGGGGCGGAACGTATACCTTGGGTGCATATGCGCAGGAGTGCGACATGGACGCGTTTTAGGCCGTTTTCAATTGATGTACTACCGTTTTTGAGGCAATCACAAGTATTGTCACTAGTTACCAGTACCAACGAAGTCGGAATCGCGTGTTTGTCACCTTTAACCCATGTTTTAGTGGTCATTTCAGATCGTTATGCATTAACATCGCGTGAATATTTCGTGTTGAACACTGCCGTCCCTAGAAACATGCCAGTTAGGGGTAATGTAGACACACCATGGCTGTTAGGCCACCAACCATTCTGTAATCACTGGTGTGCCAAGTTTCTGACTTGGGCTATGCTTGGGCTATCATCGGTTCGAGAGAAACAAAACCAGCTTGAATACACTTTTCGGCAGCCTTTCGTACCTACTGAAGCAAAGACCCTTTCTAAACCAGCTTCCCCTTTTTAAATAAATTGAAGTGTGTTCCAGGCAGTAGGTATTCGAGGCACACGTGACATCTGGTGCAGGGCAGATCAAACCGAAACCGAAAAATTTGTAGGCAGCGGCCCTCTCCCCATTTACTTCCAACTGATTTTCTGTGAAGTTGACTTTTCCGGTGTTCCGTTTTAAACGCGTTTAGAACCGATCTGTGGACCTTAGCAGACGGAAAATCGAAGATGGTGGTTCAGTTACGCTCCATTTAATAGACGGTGTTGCGAATAAGTGTCCGTAAGTCTTCACAGTAGAGGTAGGGAAATGGATTCATTAGGTGTAAAGACATACGAACATTCCTGTGGTGAAACAGCGTACGGAAGCGTGAAAATAATGTTTTCGAATCATCGTTAATTGATTCATGCTTACGCTTCATGTTGGATGGAAACTACCCAAAAGCGCCTAGAAAACGATAGCCAACGATCACTCTTATAAATGATTTTGAGCAATTTAGCAAGGGCCCATAAGTTTGGATAATAAAGCATCCAAAAGGGCACTAATTACTTAGTTTTGTCCACGAACCGGCCTGCTGCCTGCCATACGGCTGTGACACATGTGCCACGAATCTGACCTAACGCTACTTAGTAGGACCTAGCGTATGCTCACTGTCTGACCTAGCGCGCCGCACGGGCAGCGATGGCCTCCGCCATGTGGGCGCTGGTCGCCTGTTTCGTGCTGACCGAGTCGCCAGAGCACCACCGATTCATCAGCGAGGCGGAGAAGAAGTGCCTGATGTCGCAGGCGCACGTGCAGACATCGGCCAAGGCGCCGGTTAGTATCCGCCACCACATCCAGCACCCTGAGCAGCGTTTGCTGTGTCAGAGTCGCACGTGCTCTTGTTATCCCGCGAGCTCTTAATTCACGGCAGCGGCAACGTAGGGGTGAACTCACTTGTGATTGGTCGAGAAAGCGCTGTCTTTCTGAGTATGCATGACGTCAGGACACTTTCCAAGTATGATACTTGTTTCTTAAAGGTTATAACTCTAGAAATGACATTGGACGTTTAGGTTAACTGAACTTCTCTTTGTCTCCAGACGAAGCCAGTTTCAATCTGGGTGCTCTTGCGCAATCTGCAAGTGTGGATCATCATGCTCAGTTACTTCGTTACCAGCTGGTTCTATGCGACTCTCAGCATCACGTTGCCAACCTTCATGAAGGAAGGTTTTGACTTCGACATAATGGAGGTGAGCTAGCAACAGACCACTGTCGTACATCTGCTTAAGTCGTGGAGATGTGAAGGAAATGCGGGTTGCGCTACATCATACCTGACGTCAGCCTTTCGTTGAGAGTCACCTAGGAACGAACGCAAACCATGAAGCGAAGTCATGTGCCAGATACAAATGCAATAAACAGCCACACATTTGCATAAGTGCGATGAAAATTCATGCACGTCGACTGACTATTACATGACAACTTATCAGCTTATCAGCGTTGAGCCTATGGCGTTGGATGGGAAGAATAGACGGCGATTAAAATTTAAACGCGCGAAATTTGCGTCTTAACAACCGCTCTCACGCACTCGTGCCTGAGCACATTCGCTAGCAGGGTGCAGTATTCTGTTCATTTGAAGTACGGGCTCCAGTCCCCAAAACTTTGAGAATAAATTGGGCCATATCCGAAAAAGTAGTTTGTAAATTTTGGGTGTAGTTTGCGTGTTTTTTTACTGTTGAGCACCCCACCTCTTTCTGCAAAATTGCCCTCCTGCACGCAAGGTGCCGTGGCATACGCCGGAAGAAGTATTACGATTGATTTTGCTTGCGATTTTAACCACGTCGGGCACCCCACCTCTTTCTGCAAAATTGCCCTCCCGCACGCAAGGTGCCGTGGCATACGCCGGAAGAAGTGTTACGATTGATTTTGCTTGCGATTTTAACCACGTCGGGTCGTTTCAGAATGGTTTCGTGTCGGCCCTACCAAGCCTGTCCATGGGTCTTCTGATCATTGCTGGAGGAAAGGCGTATGAGTACATTCACGTCAACAAGGGCGTGAGCACTACGAACTCACGCAAAATAATGTCTTCGATTGGTAAGCCCGCATCTAAAAAGCCTACAATTTTGGGGGCGCCTGAGCTTGTAGGCTCTTTAATTCAATGAGCTAGCGCGCCAATTGTTGCGAACGCTGCGCTGCTTGGCTTTACATAAGCACGTTATATCATGCAAGTCGAAACAAGCAATATGTTGGAACCGGTAGTGAAGTGGTTAAGCTGCGCGTCTGTAAAATCAGAAGCACGGGATAGAATCCTACCGCGCCCGCCCTTGCTGCCAGGGTGAGAGGCAGGCGACGCCATATCGTGTCAGCAGTGGAGCACGTCGTAAAACCTCAATGGCGACGAAGCTGTACACATCATTCAGTGCCATGGAGGGCAGGCGTTTGCAATCGGCAGGCATTTAGGCATTGCCAAACATACATACAACGGTGATACAATCCTTGCATATTGCTCAACTTGTCTGAGTCCTCGTTGGTCTGCTCGACATCCTGAGGCTGCTACTGACCATGCCTTCCGGTTCCGCAGGACTGCTCGTGCCGGCTGCCTGCATGATCGCCGTCATTGTGCTGCCATCCAGCCAGCGGTACCTCAGCGTCGTCCTGATGTCCCTGGCCCAGGGATTCTCCAGCATCGTGATCTCTGCCGGTAGCAACATCTAGCAATGCGCCCTACGATGTCTTCTTGATACCCTGTGTCTTGCGTAATTGTCGAATCTAGTGTCCTGAGATGAGGCACTTAACAACAGCTAGGATTATGCAGCAAAATGATCTTTTACTTCTAAGTGGTCATCATCAATCTGATACGCATAGTGAGGCTGATCTGCGCAGATTATCCTGAGGTTTCGGGCAATGATAATGTTACAGCATCGACAAGTTGTATTCTTAGGATCACTGTCAGCTAGTCAGCATTATTACACATCACGCGTACATCGCGATGGGACTTGTAAGGTGTACTTCTATTCGCGCGAGATTTTAGCTCGGATCGGCAGACCTGAGAGCTGGTGCCGACTGGCAACGCCATCCCTACCACGTTTTTACGCGTCGCGCGACGCAGGCTGCTTAGGAAACGGGTCCCTGTACAGCCTCGCGATACGTTACGTCTCTCCCAAGTGCCACCGACATGGTTGCCATGGATCCCTGACAAGACGATTGGGTGGGTGTATCAGATCAAAGTTTGGAACCACCGTGGTGGCCCAGGATACCACAGCTCCCTGTAAGTCAGTGGGAGTAGGTAAGTGTCCGTGTTCACTGTCACACCTACCCGGTCCGGGGTCGACTGTCACAGCTCCCGTAACAACGCTGCTCTCAGTCCGGTGTCGAATGTCACAGGTCCCGTACCACTGATGCTCTCAGTCCGGGGTCGACAGTCACAGCTCCCTGCCACAGCTCCCGTAACAACGCTGCTCTCAGTCCGGGGTTGACTGTCACAGGTCCCGTACCACTGATGCTCTCAGTCCGGGGTCGACAGTCACAGCTCCCTGCCACAGCTCCCGTAACAACGCTGCTCTCAGTCCGGGGTTGACTGTCACAGGTCCCGTACCACTGATGGTCTCAGTCCGGTGTCGGCTGTCGTAGGTCCCGCACCACTGATGCTCTCGGTCCGGTGTTGACTATCACAGGTCCTGTACCACTGATGCTCTCAGTCGGGTGCTGACTGTCACAGCTCCCCGTCACACGACACTGGCTTTCTAGGTCCGGTGTCGGCGGCCGCCGAAATCGCTCCGCAGTACATCGGCTTCATCTGGGGCATCGCCTCCTCCTTCGGCAACTCCACCGGCTTCCTGGCGCCTCTGATCGCGGCCGCCATGACGCCGAATGTGAGTCGATCAGTCGTGCTCTGCCGCTCGACCCCGGGGCAGGACAGCTGGGCCCAACGACCAGAGGACGCACAGTGCGCGTAGGTGGAATGTTGAGACGATGTCGGGTGCAGCAGTTAATAGCATAGATGGCATGCATAACGGCTGACTCGGAGCAAAGCACCGCAAGATGGAGCTTTCACCGAGGAGCGGAATTAAGCATGTACTGAAGTACATTCTTCGTTTTCTCCAACAATACCGGCCAGTTGTGAGTACTTCCATGACAGTCAAGGAAAGCGTAAATCCAAAGATGTTTTTCAGTCTTAAACAGTCCCTGACAAGTCTTTATGACACACAAAAGTGTCCAGCTCCATTTGTCTCGGTAATGACGTCATATCCCAGCATGGTGATATACTTATCGCTGTCATCATTCGGCTTGTCCCAGTCACATGCCTCATTAGTACCTGACACTGACCAGGGTTCTGTTTATGTTCAACACACAAAAACACAAACACAGAGACAGCGCTCCATGCTCTCGCAGCATTGTCATGAGTTTCGAATCGATGGCATGGGCAGCTGCATTCCCACACATGGTATATAACGTCCAAGCTTTCAAGTTCAGCACAAAAAAGACGCGCTTGTCGGCGTCCCCTAAGCACCAAGCACCATACCGGTTCTGCGCTCGGACCTTGACACGTTGTGGTCACAAACCGCGCCACGTGCAAAGAAATATCCCGCCCCCTCCGCCGGTGTGCAGTGCTCACTGGAATGTAATGACCTCGCCGAGCCACTGCAAATCCGCACACAATGCACAGATATTCACAATGATACTCGCAACAGTAGACAGCACTCCTATGAACTCGTTGCAGGGCACTCTGCGGGAGTGGTGCTGGTTCTTCGCCATCGCCATCACCCAGATGGTTCTGCTCAGCGTTCTCATCGGCCGCCTGTGGAGGTCGGAGGTGCAGCCCTTCGCACAGTTGGAGAACTCACAGGACATCGCGGAACAGCATCACTGCGCTGCCATCACCGTAGCTTTGGAAGAGGTGGCATAGCCACATACGGTGTTTATCTCCTGGAAGCACTCCTGTACTTTTTATATATTGAATTTTCTCTGAATATATGCGTTCAGTATTCATTACAATGGAAGACATGGTCCGACGGAAAAATTACTTCGGAAAAGCTGTATAACGAAAACAACTTTGTGACATGGTGAGGTCGAGACCAGCGATCACGCTTTTAACAAGGGTTTATCTTAACAACCACTGATCGCAGCTTTCTGCAGTACTGAGTAACAAGTAAAGTAGTTCCTTAAAATATGCTTCGTGCTGTTTCATGTTACGTCCGGGCGAGAAATTCGGCTAGGAATCATTACCCAGCGCAATTGCAAAAGTTTAAGTACATTGCCTTCCCCATTACATTTGCATGCGAGCCGGAACATTTTCAAACCACGAAAAGGGTGTAAAGGTCGGGTGGAACACGCGCCCAGGTATTTTTAGAATATTTCATCCAAAGCTTTTGAGTGATTTTTTTAGGATAAGAGCTATTGCTTATCAGTGCTTGTTGTGTGAGACTTGGACCTCATCATTCGATCTTGAAACCCCAGGCCCACATCAGGATTTGGTGACGAAAGTCTAACGTGCCGCGATGCTTGGCACGGTCCGACCTTCCCACTAACGTCACCTGACTCTTGAAACGCCAGGCCAACGTCAGGATCTGGTGACGAAAGTCTAACGTGCCGCGATGCTTGGCACGGTCCGACCTTCCCGCCGATGTCACCTGACTCTTGAAACCCTAGGCCGACGTCAGGATTTGGTGACGAAAGTCTAACGTGCCGCGATGCTTGGCGCGGTCCGACCTTCCCACTGACGTGACCTGACCTTAAGCGCGACCGCTGCCACTACCACAGTCCATACCTGTCGAGGACAAAAGGCATGCGCCTAAAACGAACCGAACCCACCCCGTCACTGGTGGGTGGATCGGAAGACAGACGCTCTAACCACCCGAGCTATCGGAACAGACAACTACGAGGCCGTTTGGCGGAAAAGAGCAATGACGGTCGCATTGGCCAAGTGTGCCGATGCATACAACAATTCGTACACACTCGAGCGAAAACGATGGACTCTCCGGCTGCTGGACATTGTGATAGGTTGATTAAAATCGTGTCAAATTTTTGGCAGATGGCGATGTGCGACCAACGGCGCAATGCGTGTGAATGCTTGCTGTCCGAAGATCACGATAAAAGTCAACTCTTTCCGATCCGTAGCGACACCAAAATTATAGGGAAAGCGAAGAATACTGCCTTCCTTCAGTCGGTCTCAAACGCAGCAGATATGGCTTCAACCGAAAGCGATCCGAGTGGTCCTTAGATATCGCTTTTAACGTCAATTTACGATTAATTTGATGTAGATTAACTAGCACATGCTCATGTTACACAAAACTGCCGAACAAGTAAAAAAAATTGGGTTCGCACAATCCATGCAGCAAAACTTCTAGGGAAAACACAAAAACTGGCATGGGTTGTTAAAAAATACGGTGGTACGCAAATCTTATTCTAACTTCGCAGAATGAACCACATTGTGAAATTATCATGTCGGCAGCCGGCGCGCAGCGCCAGCCATCTACCGCAACATTTAGACTATCCAACGGCCCTGACCAAAGCATCGTGGTTCAGTTTTAACCCCATTTGCTCCATCTGCCACACGAATTGAGTGAGCGGTCCCGTTATAGTTGTTCAGCGCTAACCGCACGGCATCCCTCCTCAGTACACTGCGAACGGAAAATGTGCGAGCTAAAAAACGCCTAACCGACTGAAACCAATCTCTGCAATTGTTTTACCGGTTTGCTAATCTCCTCCCCTTAATTTGCACTCGCCAAACAGGCCAGCGCGGCTCCAAAGTTGTTTGCAAGCAGTTGTAGCGGTCAACCAGCTAATTCGCCGCAATTTGAGACCGTGCAGCAGGACAAAATAAAGGAGCCCACCATGAAAGGTCGCATAGTTCCTCTCACGCTCATCCCACTCCCCTGGGAACACGCCCGTGAGGCCACGGTGTTGAGTGCCTCGACTAGCCGGCAAAATCCCCACGGCTTACATCGATCTCGCGCCCGAATGGGAAGTTTATCTCCCCATCGCGGACGTGCATCATCCAGCTGAAGCACCTGGAACACCTGCTCCGGAGTTACATCGCCGCTCGGCGACGGGCGCCGGCCCTCTAGCCGGCGTGACCGACACCATGGTGCCGCCGCCTGCCGTCATGATTCCGAACCAGCTGAGCTTTGATGCCGTGTGCAGCCGTGCCCACGCCATACACCAAGAACGAAATGCTGACTGCAGAAGCGCTACGTGAGCACTGAATCGCGACCGGTGGGAAGTGCCCTACAAAATCAAAACATATCTTCAGCGAGGGAGCGAGCGATACAAATGGTTCCCGCTGCTTCGCTTGCGGAAATCATTTGTGTCGTCTTCTTCAAGAACAGGCGACGCTGTTGGCGTCGGTTTGTCATTGCCTTCAGTCACATTACATTTGTCCATCACTTTATTTAGTGTGGTGGAAATTTGTATAATTTCATTGTTCTTAGAGGAACAGAAATCTATGAATACATAATCTTGTACAAGTGGCATTTCAAACCACAACACACACACCACCACCCTTTTGAATTTTGCATCGGAAACAAAGAATGAAAGATATTGATTAAATCATGTGGATACTCCTTAAGTTTTCCCTTGAGTTAAGATACAAATAATTTCTGCTGAAGCCAAATCAACCTAAATGAGTCCCTCAGATGTCTTGTAACAGTGAATTAATGAAGACATACTTGGCTGCGGCATTTTCGGCTCATCGGAGTCCATTACAAACGGGTTGCATAAAATGCGTTGACCGCAGCCGTGTCGACGCAAGACATTGTATTACACGTGTTAACGCATTGGGCGCATCGCAGGCACTGAAACAAATCGTCGAGCTCGTTGCACCGGTTTTTGTATCATATTTTGCTGCGATATTTTGGAAGGCTTTCAGGTGAGTCCCTCTTTGAATGCTCAATCTTAGCCTAAGTTAGATGAATTGGGCTGGCCAAAGAACAAATTTTATTTTCTCTTGGGTCACCAACATTGTATTTTCATAAGTATTTCATCGACTTCTTCAAATAAGCACTATGATAGTCATGTTTTTGTGCTAGGGTTCGCTATAGTCTAAGTCAGCTTGTGTGCCCCTTCAGGTCAGCTGATGAAAGTGCCCATTTTGGGAGGGTGGACATCTTCACTCTGTTTAGGCTCCTGCTAATTGCCCTGACTTGGATGACCCTCAGCCTGTGGGATCAGCTGCTCAGGGGTACATGAGGTAATAGGACAAGGAAGACCATGCCAAGCATTTCGGTGAATTAAACTTTGGTCTTACGATTGTACAGTGACGGTCATTTGTTGATCTGGTGATGAGGCCAGAGTTCATGCAGTAAACACCGCTCAGGATAAGCTCTGACTCCTGGAATCCATGGTTCAGATCAAACCATAAAGATTGACATTCATCAGTATTGTCAGGTAGTCCTGTTCTGATGGGATAGTGCTGAAGTAAAAACTTGTTGAATGCTTGCTGGCTTAAGGAAGAGGTTGTAGGAACAATATTGAATGTAATGGGGAGCAACTCATGATTTGATGCATGTATCAGCTGATTGTTTGGCATACTAAACCCTGTAAACCTCATGAAGATGCTATTCAGCTTGCTTGTGAGTACACAATGTAGCACTTCCAGGGTCAGAAATCCACAATGAAATCTTGTAAAGGATGAGTTGGGGTGGCATAAAAGCCAATTTATGACTAATGAGAGGCTGTTTTGATCTAGTATCTTAATTTTTAAAGGCTGCTGTATTGCCTATATTTTGTAATTATTTTCATGAAGGTTAAGGAGTATTTGGATATTGGCCCTGTTTTCATGAAAAGGAACAGAGATCATTTTCATATAATAACAACTTTTATTTAGATTGTATACATCATTTTGGATTAATGATAAAAGGAGACAGTAATGACAAATGGAGACACTGACACTCTGCCCATCAGACACTGTAGGAAAAAGTGTTGCTTGCACATAAATGTCTGGTTTCATTCTGATGAGCTCAATTTTTTCTCATGCTCTATGGTGTTGTTGGTCACTGATCCTTATTTTCATCGCCAGAGTGGATCCAGCGACAAAGTATGTTTGTACCTCAGTCATATGTCATTGCTGCAACTGCAAAAATGTTTTTGAATGATGGATGATTTTACCTGACTGGTTAGCAATAAACATGTTGTCCACAGTCACATGGTTAAAATATACTATTCAGTTACAAAGCTATGAAATGAAGCATTTAGTCACAACTGTCAAATGAGCCATTTCACATTTTATGAAAAAAAATGGTGGCTCAATGATTGTGTTTTCCCCTGACCTCCCTTTGTGTAGGCTGTTTCCCCACCACTGCTATACAGCAGGTGGGTATGATATATATTTAAATTTGCCTCTTCCCACACATGAGAAGAATCAGTGCTTATGGATACATGATAAGTTGCAATGTTTTAATATTCTGCCACTCAGGTGGCAAGGATGTCAATATTTTTCCATGCTGTTGCACCCCTGGCTTGGGGCACATTGGCCATTGTCTTCCACCTTGCTGAAAATTGGCCAATCAGCATCAAACTGGGCATGGGTCAACTCGGCACCTAAGCAAGGGTGATACCATACCTTCAGAGTGATAAATGCCCCCCCCCCATGTCAGATGCATGCATTTGGGTGCAGGGTCAAAGGGCAACTGATTAGTGCCAACAAATTGATTGTGTATGGGGGGCTGCCAGATAGCCAGGATTCTTGATGCTTGAATTTATGGTTACATCTTGGACATGGCTGGATGAATTTCTGAATGCTGGAGATTTATAGCCCCCCCCCCCCCCCACCCCCCCGGCCCATTGTTGCCTTGTGTCAATTATCTAAGCAGCCCATCTCCAATTCTTAATAGTTCTGGTGGCCTTATTCTAGCTATGGCGGATGGAAACAAAATGCCAAAAGTGGATTTTGAGAAGCAAGGGGGAAGCATTGACAGAGAACTAGACAGCTGATGGATGAAGTGGATGTGATGAATAAGACTCGCTTGCAAAGGTAGGAGCTCTGGCATCACTGGCTAAATATTGCATTTCCCCTTACAATAGGTGGATTAGAACCATTGTGATCAGAAACACAGACTGTCTTTCATAATCGTGAACAAACTTAGACAGAGATACTTAATTGTATTTGAAGCATCTCTTGGCACCAAAATGGTGGCATACACTAGGAACTAATCCAAATTCTCACAAAAACATGCATTGTTGCAGCACATGTACCATACACATTTGATTGAAAAATATTTTCTGATGAAAGTAGTTGAAGCTCCATTCAAGGGCTAACGTGCACACTTGGCGGCCCTTCACTCGTACGTCATTTTGTTAGGTGAAACCGACCTCCACTCTTGCAGTGCTAACTCTGAGCTGCGTGTCGCGTCGTCGCCAGGCTGACCCGTATGCGCAAGAACGCTAAGGTGACTGCTGGCCTGATCAGTGCCGCCATGCTGGGCATCTACGCCTACTCGATGTACGCCGTGAGGCAGGAGACCTTCCTGGACGTGCTGGATGAGGAGGTCCGCCAGCAGAAGAGCAAGCAGGCCTGATGCATTCACGGCAAACCGAGCGCAACGCTAGAAGGCTTCGTTCGGGGACTAAGTACGCCGGTGTGAGCTTATGTGAGATCAGGATTGCGAGAGTCAGCGTTAAAAGATTGCGCGAAGTGGGCACTGTTGCGCTGCTGACGGACCTCAGTGGCTAAACCGTGTGGTGTGGAATATTGTCCCGACGCCTTTAACGGGTGGACGGTTGATTCATTTTCGTGGAGCACTGCGTTTTCCGGCGTAAGTTGCGGGCTGTTGGTGTCGGGGAGCGCCCTCAGGGGGCACTCGAGCCCCGGGCTGTGGTCGCTCCTCTCGGAGGTGCGCTGCGGACTGCTCCGGCCCGAATCAGCCAATCAGCGCTGCCGGCCGCCACCGCGTCTCCGTCACCATGGCAGCGCCGCGGCTGCCGCCGCTGCCGTCCGTTCGCGATCTGCTGCGCCTGTACCGGCTGCGCGCCGTGCAGCAGCTGTCGCAGAACTTCCTGCTGGACGGCGGCACGTGCAGCCGTCTGGCACGTGCCGCCGGCCCGCTGCGCGACGCGCACGTGTGTGAGGTGGGGCCCGGCCCGGGCAGCGTCACCCGCGCCGTGCTGGCGCAGCGGCCGGCCTCGCTCACGCTCGTGGAGAAGGACACGCGCTTCCTGCCGGCGCTGCTGATGCTGCGAGAGGCGGCCGCCCCCTGCCCGGTCAACATTGTCGCCGGCGACGTGCTGCGCTACGACATGTCAGGTCAGTGGTTCGGCGGGGAGAGGGGGAGGGCTGTGCCTCACGATTCCAGCGATCGGGGGCGGGAATCATGTCGCTGCTAACGACAAGTATGATAATTTGTGCTCACCAGTGCATCACCTGTCGGTGGGTAAAGCTCCAGAGGACCGCTGGAAGAAACACGCTACTCTACTTAGCTGTCGCTCAGCTGGGCTCCGACGGTGGTTGCTCACCGGGCTCGAGACGCCGTGGAGATCTGTTCGTAAAAAGTCAGCCTGGATGGCATGCGTTGGTTTTGTCTGGGAGCCATGCAAAGACTGTGCGGCGCGTGCAGTGCGGCCACCGTTCACCCCAGCTAGTGATCTGTTGTGTGTTGGAGGTCACGCCAGGTAGTAGTTGACAAAGTTAGCATTTGTTCTTTATTTTAAGTTGTATGTGTATAAGACCCGGTGTTTTTAAGGTCGAAGTCCCGATCACTAATACTTCAAGTGGTTAGTCACGTTAAGGGGGCGTCGGCTTTTTGAGGCACGCAGTGCTAGATTTTTGCAGCATTACACAAGGGTGATCTGATACGTTTGTATAGATATGTTCAGGTGATCGTGTCACCAATTCTGACGATACCGTGGGATCAGCCGACGCCGGCGGCCGCCACCCTTGACCCGGTGTGATCTTTGTTCGTGCAGCGACGTTCCCCGTGGAGCCGACGCCGTGGGAGCAGCCCTGCACGTCGGCCTACATCATCGGCAACCTGCCGTTCAGCATCAGCACCCCGCTGGTGGTGCGCTGGCTGCGCGACATTTCCCGCCGCGAGGGCGCCTGGCGCACGGGCCGCGTGCGGATGGCACTCACCTTTCAGAAGGTGCGTAGCGGCGGGCGATCCCTCCCCCTCCCCCTCCCTCCCTTGGAGAGAGGAGGGTAGGTGGGAGGATGGCGCTTTTGGTGGTAGGCATTGGAGGGTGCAGGCCAGATGCTACCCACTCTCTCCTGGAGAAAGGAGGAGAGGTGGGAGGGTGGTGCCTGCACCCTTCAATTCCTACCGTTCAGCGGTAGGAATTGAAGGGTGCAGGCCAGGTACTATAAAGTGTTCTGATGAACGTTTAGGTCCACCGATGACTGACTGCGTCGATAACCTCTTTCAACAGAGCGTGGTTGGCTGCTCCTCTGTATGTCAGCCGAGGCTCTGCCTGAGGCTGGGTGTCGCCCTAATCTGGGCTATGATCCCTGGCCCCAATCTGGCTCCGATCCCCGTGTGGCTAGTGGTTTGCAGTGGCATGCCTTGCACTGCAAGACATGTCAGTGCGACCGTCAGCTCTGGCTTGAGCTCTCGGATACGACGTGTGGTTTGGCGCTGTCTGTCAGTAGTGACGTCGCGCTCGTGAGTCAGAGACCCTCCCGCCAGACCCAACACCGTTCTCGTCACCGGTGGCTCAGTGTTGTAGCAGCGGCGGCTTGCCTATCCGGTGGCAAGACGCCACAAAGCCCGGCAGGTGCCGCACTCGTCAGCCCGGAGCGTCACCGCGCTGGGCCGCGTCGTGCGCCGGCAGGAGGTGGGCGAGCGGATGGCGGCCGAGGCCGGCGACGAGCAGCGCTGCCGTCTGTCGGTGGTGGCGCAGGCCTTCTGCCACGTGCAGTACCGCTTCACCATCGGCGGCCACGTGTTCACGCCGCGGCCGCGCGTGGACGCGGCCGCTGTGGTGCTGACCCCGCTGCGCCAGCCGCGCATCCCGCTGCACTTCCGCACCGTGGAGAAGGTGGCCCGCTGCCTCTTCCACATGCGCCAGAAGACGATCGTGAGTGGGGCCGGGTGGCCGCGGTCAGCAGCACAGCCGCTTCTGGGGGAGGAGTCGGATACCGTGCGGGGAGGGGTCTTCAACGGCACCGTGTGAAATATTCATGTCACATCTGGGGAAAGTCAGGTCACGTGTTTGTCTTTTGTTTGATGGCACAGATTTTGCGGAATTGTCGAGGAAATGGCTTGATAGCCGGGGTAACCAGAAGTGACAGGACCTGACGGTATCAGCCAGCCACCAGCTTGCCCGGCTGCTGGTGCTGTGGTCGTCCCGGCCGCTTGGCGCCGACCGCAGTCGTATCGAGCGTGTGGGCTTGAGCGGAGGTCTGTGCCGTTCAGGCCGGCGGCAGCTGCTGTCAGGCGCGCGCATGCGTACGTGAACGGTGTGCTCCTGTGTCGGCAGCTGCGCGGCGTGGCAGATCCTGTACCCGGAGCCGGCGCGCAGCCAGCTGGCGCTGGACACGCTGGCGCCTGGCCGACCTGGACGCCACCTGCCGGCCGTACCAGTGACGGTGGAGGAGGTGGGCCCGCGTCCTGCCAGGCGTACACGGACCTGTGCGGCCTGCACCCGCCGCTCGCCGAGTACGAGTACCGCCAGCACGGCAAGGAGGGCGGCACCGAGCTCGCCTGCGAGGCGGCGCTGCTGTAGTCTTGTCAGCTGAGGGGACAAGTATCGGGCGTGACGCCGCTGTCGTTTCGGTAGACGGCGCTGTTGTAGTTTGCACGGATGGCGCTGGTGGGCGGCCAGTGCGCCCGTGTCGGCTCGGACAGTCGGCTGGGCTTTGTTGCCGCCAGGTATTTTCGTTGGCTGTGTTGAGAGAGTCGAATGCCTGGCTGGTGGTGGATGCACCGATGTCACCTCTTCGGTAAGTTCGGCGATGACCCTGTGGCTTGCGCAACTACGAAGCGTTAGGGGTTGCGGGGTCATGGTGAAGTGATGAATCGAAAGTTTTTCGCTATGCTGTTCTCGTTGTGATAGTACCAGTTTGATCCTGTTAATGGGAGAACACCAGCTGGCGGCGAGCGAACAAGCGCGGTTTTGAGCCAAAGTCACAGCTTTCAGCTGAGAATGTGGTGTCCACGGTGCTTCAGGTCTTCGTTTGGACGCGTTAATGCTGCTCGCAGCAACTGAGGCTTTGCTGAGAAGGTGCGCGCCATGAACTTGAGACGCGCGTGTCTTGTCAGCAGGTCTGGTCAGCCCCGAAATATTTGCTGTCTCATTTACAGAGCATTTTCGAGGCTTCTCCGGACTGCCTGTAGTGAACTCGATGGATGGAATACATGAGTATACCAAGACTATCATTTTCCCCCGCCGCAGCTCGCTTTGAGGCTTTGGTGCTGTCGTGACTCCAAGCCGGCGATGTAACGAGCACCGATTCGACCACCCTGTACCCCCGGGATGT
>NW_023596461.1:14571701-14701777 GCF_011947565.3 Pollicipes pollicipes | reverse complement strand
AAATAGCATTCATGAATATCCGTGTCATGTTAGTGAGGCATCACACCAATAGACAAGCACACGTGGCCTCAAAAGACGGACGAAAACTTGTTCAAGCCATACCACTGCATCAGCAATGTTTCAGACCGACAACAAGCTTCTACTGCGCGTACCCTTACTGCGCCTTCACTTCATGCACGCTTCCTTGAATAGATAAAATTTGTGGAGAGCGCTCTACCGGCAGCTTGAAAACCAGCATTTCCGCGGTCGCTCACCAGATGCGGCAGTGGTCGACGCCATTCATGCGTGAGCTGGCCCGGCACTGCGAGTCACGTGCGAAATGTGCGGTGTTGTTGATGTTGATTGGTGTTTTAGGGCGCGCCGACTGCGGTGGCCATTTGGCGCCCATAACGATTTTTGTTTTACCTAACTAATGAATCGTGATGATGATGATGATCTGGGTTTTAGGGCGCGTCGACTTCTAGGGTCATTTTGCGCCCATAACAGCTAAGTGTTTACCGTGGTGTATGAATGGCTGTGAATCCTACGTTTCTCAAAAATGAAAACAGCTGTCCGGTGCCAAGCATGCGAGAATCGTCACCAATAAGGTCTGAAAAGGTAAGACCTGACGCATCTCGTCCGAAGTAAAGCGCCCGCTCTTCTGTGAACTGTGGGCAAGAGTGAATAACGTGGCGAACCGTAAGTGGCGCATCACAGCGGGGACATTTAGGGCGCTCTCCACCGCACAAAATGTAGCTATGTGTTGAGTGCGTGTGGCCAATTCGTAATCTGCTGAGGGTTACTTCTTCGCGTCTCAACTTACGTGAGCTTGAAGACCATGGACCCAGCTGTGGCTTGATCACCTTTAACTTATTGTTTACAATGGCGTCCCAGCAGCGTTGCCATTTCCCCTTCACAAAGGTCGCGATTGCAGGGTAAAATTCCTTTGCCGGCAAGAGTAAAGAACGGGCGCAAGGTGCACGCGCTGCCCGTTTTGCGGCCGCGTCAGCACGCTCGTTACCTGCGATACCCACATGACTCGGTATCCAGCATTAGTCGACAGTTTTACCTGCAAGATCCAGCGCAGTCAGGCGAAATAAAATATCCTGTATAATGGGACAAGGTGGGTTAAAGGTTGTCAGGGCTAACAGGCTGCTCAAAGAATCGGATAAGATCACACGTGAGTTGCTCTCACCAACTTCGATGAAGCATAGGGCTTTACTGATTGCAACGAGCTCGGACGTGTAAACGGAGGCGTGTTTCCGTAAAGAAAAGGACCGGGTGGCTTGGTCATTTACAGATGCAGCACCAACGCCTACCTCCGTCTTGGACCCATCAGAATATGTGGCTTGAAAACCTATGTACGACCCGATGTGCTCCAGAGCCTTCGATCTCAGGTCGCATGGGATCGCTCCCTGTTTGCTGGTGCATTAAAGGGATACATCCACTTTTGGTGAGATTAGCGCCCATGGAGGCACTAATACGGGACGCGACCTTAGCACACCATGCAAACTTATGTCGCTTTCCCGGAACAGCTTCTTCATATGCACACCAAATGGAATAGCGGACGGCCTTCCGCTACTTTGGAACTTGCTTTCCACATCACGTGAAAAGATTGCTCGGTGAGTCGGATGGTTGGGAAATTGAGCCAGCTTGCAAAAGTACCGCATGCCAAGCATTTCCATTTTCAGTGCCAACGCCGGTTCATTAACTTCCACGGTAAGGCTAGCAACTGGCGACGTTCTGAATGCCCCCGTCACAATGCGTAATGCGGTATGGTGCACGGTGTCTAATAAACGTTTGGAGGAACTCGGCGCGCAGTCATAAATAAAACAGCCATAGTCAAGTTTTGAACGTATAAGTGAGCGGTATAGCAGTAACAGTGTTCTTCTGTCCGCTCCATAAGATGTTCGAGACACATAATTGAATATGTTCAATGCTTTAAAGCAGTTGTCATGTAGGGTTTTCAAATGTGACCCACACGTTAAACGGTTATCAAACTGCAGACCCAAGAAGCGGGTACTGAATTCGTTCGGGATGATCTGGCCGTATAGCCTTAAAGCCATGGCGGGGCATTGACGACGTCGTCCGCAAAAGTGCATAGCGACTGTTTTCGAGGTCGAGAAACGTAGTCCGCTTACAGCAATCCGTCTTTCCGGACTGATCACAGCCAACTGCAAGCGACACTCCAAAGAAGCAAAGTTTGACGAGGCATACCAAATGGCGACATCATCCACGAAGAGAGAGCGAATGACCGACTTTGGAAGAGAGTCAGCAATATCGTTTACCATCACCGCGAACAAAGCGACGCTCAGAACACTGCCCTGGGGCACGCCATTATCTTGTTGGTACCTATCCGAAAAGTGCGAGCCAACACGAACTCTGAAGGAACGATCGGTCATAAAGTTCGCTAAGAACGTGCCCATGGCTCCTCGAATGCCATAATGAAAGAGCTTTTGCAGGATGCCATAACGCCAGGTCGTATCATAGGCTTTTCAACATAAAAAACACAGAGCCAACATGTCGTTTTTCACTAAAACTGGTGCGGATGTTTGTGTCGAGAGCTATAAGATGGCCGATGGTGCTGCGATTTTTCCTGGATCCACATTGAGCAGCCGTAAAAACGTTGCACCGCTCCAAAAATCACGATAAACGTACATTTACCATGCGTTCCATCAACTTACAAATCCATGATGTCAGTGAGATAGGGCGATATTTGGCAGGGTCAGCCCCACTCTTACCAGGCTTGAGCATAGGGACAATGTATGACTCACGTCAAGACTCCGGAAAACCTCCATTCGCCCAGAGTTTGTTGTACGTTGCTAAGAGGGCCTCAACTACTGAAATGAGGAGGTGCTTAAGCATGGCGTTGTGAACTAGATCCGGACCCTCTGCCACATTGCGCAGCGATCCGATCGCGGAAATTAGTTCGGCCATTGTAAAAGGTCGGTTGTACGACATCTGCTCCATCGTGCTGAAGTCGACAGGGGATGCCTTGCAGCGGATCCGGTGACGTATAAACTGTGGGACGGCATTGCCGTCACCACACCGTTCGGAGAATGCGCGAGCGATTTCATTTGCTACGTCAGCTGGGTGTATAATATCACGTCCATTGATACGGAGCACAGAGTGTGGTACAGACGAGTGCTGTCCCGCAATGAGTTTGATCCTTGACCATACATTGGATGCAGGTGTTTGGTAGTTTATTTGGCCGATGTACGATCGCCACGATGCTCGCTTAGCCTCTAGAATGGTGCGTCTACAGTCGTTCGTGCTCATCGAAATGCAATTAGATTCTCAGTCGTGCTCCGACGGTCAAACTTTCTAAGGGCCCTCTTACGCGCACAGATGGCGTCCCGGCACTGATGCGCCCACCGTGTGACAGGAGGACGACCAGAGCAGCCCGACGTTCGCGGTAAGCACCCTTCTGCAGACCGAAAAATCGACGAGGTCAAATTTTCTACTGATTCTAATTTTCACTCGCTGGTTGCATAGTAAGGGAATGCTCGATCCTCGCTCGAAACTCAGTCCAGTCGGCTTTTCTAATATTCCAGCGCTGTGGTCGAGAACCAAGGAAAACGTCAGCCCGGTACTTGATCCAGGTGGGGAAGTGGTCACTTCCCATTGGATTGTCTGACACCGACCAGTCAAAATGGTTGATCAGTTGTGGGCTCAAAAGACTTAAGTCGGTTGCCGATGCCTGTCCCGATGGGAGTGTAAAATGGGTACGCGTGCCCGTGTTTAAGAGGCACAGCGATTCTTCATGTATGAGGGCTTCACAGCGTTTCCCGCGATGGTTTGTCTTGACACAACCCCACGCTGAGTGGTGAGCGTTAAAATCACCTAATATGAGGACAGGTGGCGGAAGCTGAGCCACCAGGTGTCTGAGATGAGCAGACGGAAATCCGGTCCCCGGAGGCAAGTAGATTAAGCATATGGTGATCGTATGGCAGTTAAAAAACACTTCGACTGCGATAACTTGAAGCTCAGTGTTTAAAGCCAGCCTTTGTGCACACACGCTGTGGTGCACAGCCAGGAGAACGCAACCATAAGCAACAGGGTCAGGTGGTAAGTCTCACCGCCAAACAGCATAACCCGAAAGACTAAAGTCCCTGTCGGGTGCCAGTTTTGTCTCCTGGAGACACATCACCGCCGGACGCCGCTCGTTAATGCACAGTTGGAGATCCTGGTAGCTTGTTCGGACGCCCCTGCAGTTCCACTGTAAAACATTTGTCATGGAGCTAAGAGGTCAGGACGGTCCTTAGCTTCCTATCACTCCGCGGTATCGACGCCTACCGGAGGGGGGGGGGGATGTGTTTGGGTTGTGAGTGTAAAACAGACCTACTTTTAAAAGTACTCGGCTGCGCCGGCCACAGCAGACCCAGACGGTCCAGCTACGGGGTGCAAGGACCCACCGAGGTCTGATCCCACCGACGCCGGCCGGGTTCTGGGCCGAATATGTGGGCTACCGTCTGTGGGCGAGATGGGCCAGGAAGGGCCACGCTTTTCCGGGCGCCCCACTCTAGACGGGGACGGCGCCGGCGAAGACGTGACCATAGATGGCGGGTAGGATGAGGGCCCATCGGTTGCTTTCGAACCTCGGATGATCCACCAGGGACCCCTACGCGTCGCCTGGGCGGTCGACCGGCTTCCCCCGCGGGAGCACGTCCCTGGTCCGCCCCCGGCAGCCGGTTAATCGCCTTCGTCCTTTCTTGCTCAACTAGACGCGCTCGCTTGGCTTCGCGGGCGCGCCTGTCAGCTTCTTGACGCTCCATCGTCTCTGCTACACGTTCACGTGCACTGGTGAGGAGTGTCTGTGATGAGGAGACCGGTGGTTTCTCAGATGAAGGAATACCGGACGGCGCGCGAGGGCTGCAGCCACGCCGAACCGTCGTCCAGCCGTCATTTGTTGGCGATCCAACTGGTGCCGAGGAGGCCGGCAGCACGGCGGCCACCGACTGCTCGGTTGGTGGGGAGGGCGCTTGGGGTGCCGGCTGTGATTCCAGGGCGCGTGCTGAGGGTACGACTGATAGGCCAAATGACCTCAATAGTTCCAGAAAGTGAACAGCCGTCATTTCCTCGATCACATAAGTGTGCGGTAACGAAGCTTTCACTTTCGATGCGTACGATGTTTTTGGGTGGATTTAGTTATAAAGTTCTTGAGCCTCACGGAAGGATGCGCTTTTAGAGGTTTTGATTGATATGATTTCCTTCTCCTTGACGTGGGCTGGACATGCACAGTCGTACGACATGTGCGGAACCTGGTCCTTGCCGCAGTTGACACAGTGGGAATTGTCAGAAGTACAGTCTTCGCTCATGTGCTCGAGGGACGCACATTTGCCACACGCTGCGCGGTTCCGACAGTTGGGTTTCGTGTGACCAAATCGCTGGCACTGATAGCACCGCATAGGGTTAGACAAAAACTGACGTACTTTCACGGGGACGTATCCCACACGCATCTCGGACGGTAAGTCAGGGCGACTGAACGTGAGTATGAGGTTGTTGGTGGGCACCAACTCTCCTCCCCTTCTGACGAGGATCCGTCGAGCGGTGGTCACTCCAAACTCCGAGAGCTCCTCCGCGATCTCTTCCTCGTCAACGTCACGTAGATCAAAACAGTTCACCACGCCCCTGGACGAATTTTTGGTGTTGTGTGGTGCCGCTGACATTGACTCTGTTTTTTTTTTCGTTTACCGGCCCCATCCCGAGCACTGTACGAAAATTCAGTGGCTTCCATAGCCAGACTCACCTCCAAGTCACTATCAAATTCAACATCTATTTTTCCATCCCGGAGCTTGTCACATCTGATAATTTTTCCAAATTTGTCGCAGCCATTTCTTCTCTGAAACGGTGACAGGGACGCCAACCTAATCTCGTCACTTTGAAAGACTAGGATCCGTGGTCCGGGGATAGCAGAGTCTTTTCTGAGTCCTTGGGTTATCGTGGTCCGACCCCCCCCCCCCCTTCGGAGGACGGGTGTTTTTAGAGTTAGAAGATGCCATGTAAAAAGGGGTTTTCTTTCGGCACCGGGGCTCCCCACCCACCTCAGAACCCAACTGGGGGACGGCCCAACACTCCCTCGGGAGGTGGTCGCCGCCAGGGCTACCCCGGTGCT
Organism: Pollicipes pollicipes; assembly: GCF_011947565.3. NCBI lineage: Eukaryota > Metazoa > Arthropoda > Thecostraca > Pollicipedomorpha > Pollicipedidae > Pollicipes > Pollicipes pollicipes. The sequence goes on along the minus strand of NW_023596461.1, from coordinate 14,695,683 downwards.
GTACGGGGCGAACGACGCCTCCCGCACGGCCAGGTGTAACCGGAGAGACCCCTCCCCGTCCTGACCGTGGTTCAGCGCCGCCGCCCCTTGACCCCTTAAGCCGCTGCGCGCGGTCAGACGCCCCAAGCGGAAAACCGCAAAGAGCACCCAACCGCAACGCGAGCGACAAGCCGCTAGACCCGTGTGGAGCCCCACGGCCCCCCACGCCCCCGGATATCCTGCCAAAGTGGAGTGTTGGGATGCGCCGTGACTGACCCGCGCGACGCGCCCCTCAGCCACCAGGATCCGATCAGCCCGGGGACGTGGGCGAGGGGGCACGGCACCCGATAAAACGAGGATGAGGAGTGGTGACAGGGCCGGATGCGGGAGTGCAGGTAATGTGGAGAGAGCGGGCGGGACAAGAAGCAGGAGCTTACGTACCGGCAGGGTCGTTACGCCCTGAGAGGAACAGCTTGCGCTGTCCACCCGTTACCGCAGCTGGGACCCGAGGGGGCAAACTGTGCGATGTTGCTGAGCGCGGTGTTCATGCGCACGAACGCGGGTGCGTGGCTGTCGGTGAGCACGAGCTGCCCGAGAGGCTCCTCCTTGTAGACGGCGCACCAGGTGTTGACGGTGCCCAGCCAGAACATCTGCTCGTTGGTGTACTGCTGCAGGCCGGGCAGCGACGGCTCGCGCCCTTCACTGCGCTGGTAGCGGTCGTAGGCGCGGCGCGCGATCCGTATGCCGCCGTTGTCGGCGATGTTCTCGCCCTGGGTTATGATGCTGTTCACCTGCGTCCAGAACATGGGGTACATTCACGGAAGCACGTGGCGCTTGGGTCGCAATGAAAGAAAAGTGGGGAACGTCGGCACCCGTTCAGAAGATCGGCCTGGTTGGCGCTGTACATGTTCTAGTCCTTTCACAAGTGCAGCACAAGAAACTGGTGTCTGTCCCTTCGTTTTCACCATCACATCCGGGCAAACCAACACATCTCCTAATGAAGTGTTCGATATTTGTATGGGGTTTTGAATTGAAAAGTCACCTTGAAGATCATTCGGTGCAGGTCACAGCCCTGTTCTTCTTAAGACCTAGACACCTCTAGTTTCTGAGATACACACCCGCGAAGATGTGCAGACCATTTCGTGCAGACTACTTCAAAGTTGCCCAGGCATCCACGACGCCATAATAGCGCCCTTAAAATCCCGTCATTCCATTGGCCATGCAGCAGTCAAGGCCAAAACATTTAACCTACTCCCGCTTTCCGTTGAGGATATTTGCGCTTGCATAGCTGTGCATTGCATAAGCTTTGCATAAGGCACGTTCAAGGCACAAGGCAGGCAAGTTTGCTCAAGCTTTGCTTTAAATTGTGTCTGATCTGAATTGAATTGGTGTGAAAGCCCATTTTCGAGTCAGTTTTGTACAGAGCTCACACTGAATGTTGAAGAGAGTGTTTCACACTTATATGGGACTTTGTGCTGAAATAGCCGTCTTGAGTACATTTTCATGCTGTTCGCAATCCCGTCCTTCTTAAGACGAAAGCCCCTCTGGTCTACACACCCGCGAAAATGGGGAAAACTGTATCGGGCTATACAAACTAAATATATTTCAGAGTCACCTTGGCATTGATAAGACAATTGTAAAAGCCTTATTCCTCGGAGAAAAACCAGGACAATGGAGATTTACTTAGATTAACTTACTACTGTCTTATTACTACTGTCTTCTAGTCAGGTAACCTACCTAATGCTATTGCTACCGTCTTATCTATGTGAATAATGTTTATTGCTAATGCACTGAACAAAGAACGTCATAACTTGGCACCCATGACGTAATGAAAACGTCATTTCAATCCTACCATTTCATGAGCCATGTGTCGCGATGACGATCAAAAATACAATTGTCGAGACGTTCATATCTAACGTTCGCGAGCGCAACTTCCAGATATCGTGCCCGTCGATTCGCTCTCGATCACTATTGTGCAATGCACGACGACGTAATGAAACCATAGCGCATTGAGTAGCACACTTCTAACCAGAAAATTGTGCCGTCTAGAAAAGCTTTTGTCTAATTGAAGGTAAGCTGATACTTACAAATGAGCTTGTTTCATGATATCTGATGCTTACTTCAATATCTTCAACTATGAAACATTTCCTTTCAGTATGCATGTGTGCGGGTACAGATTTTTACATGAATTACAGTGCAAAGAAAGGAGGCGGGGAAAATTTCACATGTCATCAGTAAATATTACCAAAAAACAGATAGGGCAAAGATCTACTCAAATTCAGCAGTGTTCTTCAAAAAAGTGATTTGGAAGTGCTGTTGATTGGGGGGGCCAGATTATGCCGTACAGCAGTGCTCAAGCTGTGCACAAGTGCGCCAGATTAGGAGCAATAGACTGCATTTGTCTCTCCAATCTCTTTCACCGGATCTAGACATTTCAAAAAAGCTGTCTGTGTAATATCCAGGAGGGAGCAGATGGTGTCAGTACTGTTTTCGTGCACTTTCACATCTCTGGTGAATTTTTCGTCTTCCAATAATATTTACGAATAAATATGCAGCAAAGAGTGAATACTACTGATCAATTGGCTTAAAAGGCTATGCTGCCCTGGGTACGTTAATGAAACATGTCGCTAATTTTTAGCGCCACTTGTGACCTCATTATCTTTGTACTACCGGCAGCTTAACTTTTTCTTTTGACGCCGACGAGAACTATCAATGGCGCTAAGGCTTCCATCAAGAGAAGGACACTTCTGATGCCCAGGCGGTGGCGGCAGGGGGCAGAAAGACCCAGGCACTACTGAGTTAATGACTGTAGACGAACAAACTCGAATAGAAACAGACATAGACAGGCAGGCACTCAGCAACACATAAATCTGTCATAACGGCATTTCTCCAGCAGGCTCGGAACCGCACGTTATTTACGCTTTCACCGTCCAAATATGGCCAACTGTGACCAATTGCATTTACAGCTGTCTGAAGTCGCAACGTTGATACGAAGTCCGCCCACCACCCCAAGCCTACGAACTTTGTGTTCACTGAAACGGAGTGATAGCTGGTAGCGCATGACTGGCCGCGTTTTGGCTATGACTTGAGTTGCTCTGCGGTCAATACCCTTGACCGACAGACTCATGTCCTCCGTATCTGCGGAGGCATTTATGGAGCCCAGATGCAATGATGCGTTTCAGCACTGTATGTTTTTCTGTAGCCAGGGTTTGGAAGAAAGCGAAACAAATTTTACATGGTTTACTCATAACGAGCGTGATATCTTTAAAAACCATGTCACTGACATGCTCTTTTTTCTGGCGAGCAAATCACTGATTTGACATGACGCCAGGTCAACCATACCAATAGGTAATACTTGTTGCATCCACTTTGCTGCCTGAAAGCTGCACGAAATGGCTGGTCATGCGCCCCGTGTGGTGGTGCTTATGTCGTCATCGTCATCGTCATCATGTTTATGAAACGAGACGTGTGATAGAAAACGAGCGTAAATCGCGAAGGCGCAAAGCGAGGGCTTAAATCGAAGCACCTTGTCTAAAGCACAAAAACAAATGCTAAGCTATTACACATGTTTTTCACGTATATGTGAGGTGGCCGTTTTTGCATATACTAACCCCCCCCCCCCCCCCATACACAAGACCGAGGTGCTAACCACTCAGAAACTATGCACCCTGTTCGTTTGAGAAAAAAATGTTCAGGGGTGCAAAACTGTCAAAATGTCCATCGCGCGCGTGCCATGCGCCCCGGCACGCGCCCGCATGCCGACCCTGTCGACGGTGACGTCGCCGCATTGATCGATGATGCACTGGGCGTTGTCCAGCAAGCGGCTACGCGTCTCCGGCTCCCGCCATTCCTCGAGCTCGCCCTCGGCGTTAAACTGACGTCCCTGTCGGTCGGAGAGAGGCCGGTACGGAACCGGTGGCGCCAATAGTACGAGTTCACCTGGTCTTATGCTCTACTATAATCCAAAAAGAAAGGACTCATTTCTGATCGAGCAAGAAAATAGAAAGTGAAAGATTGATTGATGGGGCAGCCCAAATACTTTACAGTTTGCGAGCCATTATTGCAGACAGACCGAATTCAGTGCAGTTCGTTTTAACACATTAATAATAACACATCGACTTTTCAAGGAAAGAAGTAGGGAACAGCCCAGAAATCTACGGTATGTGGACGTTCCTTTAAAACGACGCATGAGAGGCATGCACTCTTGCACGGAAACTAACAAAGGGAATAGGCCCAAACGTTGCTCTCGTGTAGAAAAAGTTCATACGTTGCATTGCGAGTCAAATGATTGCCGTTGCAAAATGGCACTTGTCAAAAAGATACAGATAGAAACACAAAAGACAGTTTCTCCTTGCCTTCATACTACCTGTAATTGACTCCACAAACTTAAACGGAGTGGTTCTCAATTGCGTGCGGTTTTGAACTGGAATAGCCATCACGAAGATTATTTGATACAGTGTACAGCCCGGCCCTTCTTAAGACTTAACCCCCCCCCCCCCCCTAGTTTCTCAGCTATACGCCCGCGAAAATGTGCAAACTGTGGAGGAGAGACTGCTTCAAAGGTCACCAAAATATTCATGACGCCATAATGACGTCATTCGAATTCTATCGTTTCATAAGTCATGCCGCGATCGACGCCAGGAAAAATTTAATTGTCGAGCCGTGCAAAGTTGGCGTCGTTCAAATCATATCTTGAGCACCATTTCCAGATATAACGGCCGTCGTTTGGTTAACAGTCCATGTTGTGAAAGGTGCGATGATGTAATCTAACAATAACGCATTGTTGAGCATACTTCATAAGCAGAGAAATTGCGCTGTCTAGAATAGTCTTTACGTGTTAAAAGTATACCAATAGGTATAAGTGAGCTTTCTCCATGGTATCTGATGCTTGTTTCAATATCTTCAAATGTGGAACATTCCCTTTAAACACTATGCGCATACTTGCTGCGTCGTTGAACAAGTGTGTAAGTTCGTGACCAATGAATAATCTGATGGCTCCTTAATACATGTACTTGGGTCTTTCATTGCTGCAGAAGTGACCTTGCAGTACTCCTGCTGGGAACACTGCAACACCGAAATGGTTTTTAGGGTTTAAAATCACATCACAAATAATACACTAAGATTACACCTATCAGCTACAGCTACAAATGCATCGCATTGTGCCTCTCTTACTGTAGCGAAATAATAGCCTTTTCGAAGAAAACTGAGACCTGCAGTACTGGGAACCGCGCCGTGTCATGTAAGGCCACACCAAACAAGCCCGATGGGAAAGCTTCCCCTCTTTTTCAGAACATGCACGACATTATGTCAGATTCCAAAGCAACTTGGCTGTGGCGCCATGTTGGAGTGTGATATACAGTAATATATCACAGCGCCATATGCGCCATATGCGCCATATACCATAGTATACCATAGCGCCATATGGAGTGTAATATACACTCCAACTTATTATAATGCACTTCATGGCGCCACCATAGCGTATAGCATATTTCCACACAAATATTTTGATTGAAAAGAACGTACAACAGAAACAGACGGTAACAGAAAAGGAATTTTCGTCATGAACATTATACCGATATAAAGACATCAGCAACCACTTCACGGTTAGATATCAAAGCACATAGTCCAATTGCACGCAAAATTGCTGCGGTGAAAGCCCGATTGCTCCCATTACCGTGCCGCGTGCAGCTGAAGTAAGGCTGAGGGCTGGCCAGCGCTGTAGCGAGTGCGCGTCATTCCCTGATGACATGCGTCCATTTGGCGAAGGTGTTGGCACCCGCGATTCTGCTGAATTCTCGCCAGTCGTTTTTGTCGGCGTGCTCACGCAGCTTGCTGCAGGAGAAGTCGGCGTTGAATACATTGCTGTTCAGCATATTTTGAATGTAGTCATCGCAGGTGAGTTGTAAATCTTCGTAGAATTCGCTTACCAAGGTGTTTTTTAGAAGTTCGTCTGGGTATGCGACGTTATAGGTACTGGTCTTTGATTTCTGAAGTGCTCGATGCCTGCAAGAGAACTGCACATCAGATATATACTAATGTCTGTAGATGCAGGAGAGTCTTGATCGTAGACCACTATGGGCTGAGACTCTTCCCTGTGACGGTATCCAAACGTTGCTGGAATCCGTGACGATCAACGCATCTGACGACGTGACGCATCGACGCCTTTGTGAATATATGGAACAACGGTGCTTTGGGGGGGGGGGGGGCTTAGCTATGCTCCAGATCGTTTGGGGGTATGGTGCTGCAAACCTTTCCTTGAAGCTCAACGCTTCTTGAAAGTCACAAGTTTTCCCGAAAAAAATCGAAAACCGAAATATAAGGATGATAAAATCGAAATATCGTGGAATAGAAAAATAAGGTAAGTAATGAACTGGCATAGCAGTTCAAAGCACTCGTTGAGCCAAACGTTAGAAAACTCCCTACCGCGCTCGCTACGCCGTAACATAGAAAACCATCCATACCATACAGCATGCATTTACAGCTTTAGTGTTCTGAAAACATATGCTGTTTGACCCTGAGACGGAGGCACGACAATACCTTGTGACGTTGTCCACCCAGGTGACCTACCGCAGCATCATGTCGAACGCCTTGTGAACATCAGACACCAGCCTCAGGGCCGCCGTTTTTGATTCTTGGTCGAAGTAATTCTTCACATAGAGTGGCCCCGCCGCTGTTTTGAAACTTGAACTTGAAACACAGAGGGTTGATGCATAGTGAGCTTTTGCTGCACTTTCGCAAGCACAAGAAAGCAAGATACACAAGTACGTGCTTTAGTCTGATGACTGCTGAACGTACTGAAAACCAGGGTGTGCACATTCTTTCAGAGCAGCATTGAAGGCCAAAGCGACTGTTCTTGCGTCATGCTCACCGGTACATGATGTCGTCGAGGCACTCCCTCCAGGGGGGCCCGTGCTCGGTGGTGCCGTACACCTGACCAAAGAACTTAAGGCGCGCGTTACGGGCCGCCAGGTTCAGCTGGCTCACGGACACCTTCACCACACGCCAAAGAAGGTAATTGGCCTGTACTCTGTTGGCAAAATAATCGTGCGGTAGTGGCAACGAGGCCAAACTGGGTGTACTGCACGTGAACGAGGCTGCTGTCTGTCCGGAATGATGTATATATATATATATATATATATATATATATATATATATACGCTTCTTGAAAGTCACAAGTTTTCCCGAAAAAAATCGAAAACCGAAATATAAGGATGATAAAATCGAAATATCGTGGAATAGAAAAATAAGGTAAGTAATGAACTGGCATAGCAGTTCAAAGCACTCGTTGAGCCAAACGTTAGAAAACTCCAAAAAAAAACTCTCTCGGTAGAAAACACACACATATATATATATTATATATAATATATATATATATATATATATATATATATATATATGTGTGTGTGTGTGTGTATATGGCGAAGAGCGCAGAAATGTTGAGTGTTTTGCGTGTCGCGAATGGACATTTTTGCTCGTCGGTGATGAGTACATGCAATACGCAAATGCTCATGTCTGTATTGCGATATGAGTGTAGTGTGTTTTGCGTTATACCGGTATTACAAAAACTGATGTATGCAGGAGTGACATCCATGTTAGAATAGTCACGAGAAACTCGAATTTTACAAAGGTGCGATTATTTCGATTTTGTCGAAAACCGTCACCCTAGAAACTGCCAAACGAAGAATGATATGTTTAGAAACGTAACTAATATCGGGCCATGCAATATGGCAGCCTGTATCCTTTTTTGGACGATGAGTTTTGGTGCCATCTTCAACGAACATTGAGAAGATGCGAAAACTGTCATAAGATTTATCGAGAAACTATGTGTAAATTGTTAAAAATATTGATATATTCCCCACCACAAATCTTGTCTACGCAATTGAAAGAGTAACAGCGCACACTCACACAAACACCCGTTGTTATGCACACGTAAGGAGTAAGCCGGTGCCCCGTGAGCAAAACCAACAGGCTGTGAAACGGCTGAATACATGGTGCGTTTCTGTTTTTACCAGTCATGTCGACTATCTCAGTTCCTATGGGGAGCTCCCATGCTCTGATGACAGGCCAAAGCGGACACGAGAATTGTTCACTACCTTTTTGGCGTTGTCTTCAACAGCACCGTCAGCTTCTTGAAGAACTCGGGGTGCTCGACATCGACGGTCTCGCTACTGGAAACCTGGCAACACATGTCCTCCAGTTACCCAGTGATGGCGACCCTGCGGACTTCAGCACAGGTATTGATGCGAAGCTCGCCCCAGTACCGAATGCTTAGCCATTGAATGTTGGTGACTAAAACATTCGCACACGATGGGTCCGCAGGAGTTAACGTTCACCACGGCAAGGAGTATGATTAAGACCTGTTGGTTGATAAACAGAAAGCTGACATAAATACAGCAGCAGATGACAAAACTGGTTAACGTGAGCCCCCGATGTTGACACAAGGACAATCATTAAACTCTCGGCAGCATGCAGTTGTCCGTACCGTTTAAGTTTGAAAGATGTTTCAGACAATGCTGAACAGGGGTGATGAGGGCTGGGTTATTAGTTCACGAAAAATCAGCGTGAATTTTTTCAAACACAACAGCATGAAATTCGTACCGAATCCTTTTAACACCAGGGGTCTCGCTAGGCATCGTAAGAGCTCGTGTCAATAACGTACCTCACAAATAGGAACAAAACATCGTTCTGTCGATGCCAAATGTGGCTGCAGGACGGCAAACAAAGAATGAGGGCAATTAACATTACAATGAAAATATTATAGCTATGATCTGTCGTCGAATTCAGCCTAAATCTAAATCTGTTTTAGGTAATAAGTGGCGATAGTCACCGCTTGAGAATGGTTGAGCCTTATTCAGGCATGCAGAAGCAAACTACCTCGTTGACTTCTTTCACCCAGTCACGTCTGTCGCCAGCACTGTGTGGCACACCCAGCGTCCGACACCTCCCAGGAGTTTATTGACGTATGCCACCCAGGGAATGACAGGGGTCAACAGGCTCATCTCGTCGAGTCATCCTGCTGCAGCGTTTGGAGGCATTGCGGCACTCCTTTCCCGCCAGCGGCATCTGTCGGAGGGACGATTAGTCGAAAATGGCTGACAGGCTGATGCAAGATGCATGTCATCACAGGTATTGCATGTATCCAATGTACCAATGTATCAACACATGTATCCGATAAAAAACATGCATAGGATGTCGTTGAAAGTCTCTCAAAGATTGTGATCTCACATTGGCGAGCTGCATTTCAAAGCGAAGCGCAGCCTCCATGTCTTGTTTGGCGATGCCTGGTTCGGCTTCTAACAACACCGCCGTGTCCAACATGTGTCCGTAGTAGGCCTGTTCGTCTGAGGCATTGAAACCTGCGAGCCAGCCAGAAAAGTTGCCAGAGTTTTGCCTCGAAACGGGTGGGGAAGGGCGGGAGTGGAGACTGATAAGGGCATTTTATAAAATTTTGCGAACTTCTGCAGATTTTGACAGAGTTCCTGCGAAATCGTTCTCATTTTGCGATCAACCTAGGCTTGAGCGAGGCGGGGGGGGGGGGGGAGGATGGCCCGTGGCCATATTTTGGCTGCGTCCTTGAAGGCAACACCACAAATGGTGTTACAACAGTATAAAATGTTATTTTCTTCAGATTACGTGATCCCGACCGCGAACGCTCGAGGCTAAACACGTGACTTGTACTTGAACGGCGGGCGGACATCACCCACCACTGTTCACGCAAGTAAGAGACACGGTCGACGCACCTCATGCTGCTGCGCTTACCTTTGATGAGAGATGCTCTTGCGAAACCCAGTGACGTGTCATCAAAGTTGATGATGTGCCGGGCGCGGTTTTTAACATCAGGTTCGATGCTAAACGAAAATAGGTACGTGTGCGAGTACCCCATCTTCCGGTTCCGACACGCGACCTCCAACCAATGAAAGGCCTTCTCGTTACATGTTAAACCTGTCAAGGGTGGTCAGACAGGTGTTACACCCCGCCGCTAAAAACGCCTCATGGCAAGAATCGGTGCAGTAATGGTATGACGCAAGTCGTCCACCTTTCCAAGTACGCAGCCACTGTTTCAACTATTGCTGAATATTTTCAAATCCGAAGAATGAAATGTCGTGGTTTTATTGTTACAACCCGAATTTGGAAAAACAAAAATTCAATGTACATGTCGATATCTCAACTGGTTTTGCCATTCGACCCACCCGCCGGGGGAGGGGGGATTTGAGTCGGTTTAGGCGCTCGTTACTTGCCCATGACTGAGCACGCCTGTGGTCGGTGGCATTGCACGGGCTAGAAGTGTGGTTACTTCCTATGGCATGACGGACCGCGCTGAGCATTGCAGTGCGTCAAACTTTCGCCACCAACTTTTGCCGTTGACGTGAAATTTCACGATCAGATGGCGGGGGCGGTAGGGCAGCAAGCGCTGCTTAGTGTGAGCTCTGGTCCCAGAAATGAATTCTTTTACAGCGATTCGAGCTAACTCTTACCATTTCCAGAATCCGGCCGCGTTTGTGCTCTACTCTATATGCCTCGTAACACGATAAATGTGTTCTAAATTCAAACTGACTGCAAGTTAAGCCATTGTTCAAAAGGCAACTGACAGCAAGCCATACCACTTCATTTCATCCCTGTATCACTTAGTTAAGCTATTGGAAATGCTGGACTGTTGCGTTACGGACACAAGCACGGATCCTATTAATTTTCATGACCAGTAAATGTAACATACAATCTGAAATGAAGCTTATCTGGTGAAGTAAGAGAACGCCACCACTAAAGCCGGCACATCTTGATGAATTATTTTAACATCATTTCCTCACAAACTGTAAGCTCTCCATTGGCTTTTAAAAGAAACCTATATTACATGCAGGTTATAAATTGCCGTTTGAAAACATTGCGGATCAGTTGATAAATGCTAGTCGATAGTCTGGCAAAAGCGGTTCATATTTTTAGCAAAAAAGGAGAAGAGCGTCTTTTGTGTATTAAAGAGTTTTTCATCGGATTTTCGAGACATTTAGCAAGCTCAGTGAAGAACACAATTGTATCTGATAAGTGAAAGTATGATTCCAATGTCATTGGAAAAAAAATGTTTTAAGTGCTTTAATGATACCAACACTTTAATGATCATTTATTTAAAACATCAGGCAGGGAATGCATAACATGTACTCAGCTACAAGGCTGCCATTTTGTGGCTATCTCACCGTTTATTACAGGCCATCCTCCCAATTTGGCCAATATGTCGTACAGTGGCTGCAGGCCCCGCTTCTACAGGTCTCTACACACAGAATATACTTGAAAAGGCTCAGTTGGATGCACTTAAAGCCCCTCGTGTTGCTCACGACTGCGCGACGCATAACACGCCTGCGTAATATGCATATGTTTAAACTTGGAGACATGGAACATATCTACATAAGAAAGCTCACGGAAAATACTGGTCGACCGGACCTTGGAAACATATATGTCATGTTATGTATGTTGGAAGCCTCACATCTTACTAAATTTCATCAAATGCAGGATGAGAATTCGGAGGCATAATGACACTAGCAATGCACAGAAAAAAACGTTCAAGACATCCTGGTCACAGCAATCCGTTTGAATGATCATCCTGCGGCACTCTACAGCCATTTGTAGACACATGTCATTGAGCAGGGCCTACCTTTATCCATGCAGCAGCTGAAAACTTTTTGAACAGAGCGGTGGCTGGGGCGTCCTCGGCTGAGACTGGCGTGTCGATCGGCTTCCTCATCTGGATCTGAATTTCGTCGCCTAATGGGCGCAAACCCGTGACGGCCGGCCTCTCGTCCAGAATGACTGTACGCTTGGCGAATGCGCCGCATGCGAAGGCGTAGAAGTCGTCGCACGGGTTCCCACTGGTGTCCATGTTTTCAGCACGTTGTACGGTGTAACAGTCGATATTTACCTTATCAGTCAGACCCAAACGGGAAATTTCAAGGGCAGAGACTCAGCTTGCCACGACGATGTCGACTTCCACAAATTTGCACTTCACTTAGTATGTGAACACATTTAACATTGCCACGTATCCGTCTATCTTAATAGTCACATGATGTATTTCTGCCCGTCCGTCCGTACGTCCAGCATGGGCAAATGCATTGTATGCATATTCAAAACGTGCGATTAATAAAGTCGCAAGCCACAAATTTTTCCAAGTAAAGTGTTAGCGCCAAACAGATTACGCATCGCGCAATACTGGACTTGCAGTCTATATTGCAAGCTTTATATTGTCTTTTTTCCTATTTATCTTGTTATTGTGTTATTGTTATATATGATATATATATATATATATATATATGCAAATTTGCACTTCATATATATACATTTATATGGTATATTACAAATTATGTTTTATATATTATATTATATAAAACAAAAACTTAATATATAAAATAGGATAATAGACATATATGTCATTATGTCTATTCTTACGTCCGCCCGCTCGTCATGCACGAATGTTCACGTGCCTAGACGCTGGCATGGGTTGTTATGAAATTTGGCATGCGGAAAGGCAAGCTGAGACGTAGGCGGAGGGTGTAGACTCGACCTTTAACACGGGAATCATGAAATTTGCAAGCTGCCAAAAATTGCCGAAATGTGTGGCGAAACTCGGCTTGGTAACGGCCATCACATCGCAACGCGGCAACCGGGCAGGCCTGGCAACGGGACATCACAGCGAAATGGCATCGGCACATTTCAACGCCAAAAACAACTGGCTAAAGTGCGAGTCTATGTGTACTGGGGCGTAGTTGTACGCGCATGTGCACAAAGAGCAAATTCGACGGCTTCCGGGACTTTTCATGATGCAATCACATCTTGGCGACACAAGCAGATACAGACGTTGCACCAAATTTATGCCGTGCGCGTGCACGTGCATGTGTGTGTGTACCATCTGAAAACCGCCCAGACGGTTCACCACCGTCAAACCACGTGCGATTCGAGCAATCGACCGGAAAGCGTCTCATGGCACGTTTCATGCAAACATTCTCGAAGGGAGCACGTTGACGCCCAAGCCGAGCGAACTGGGACCATACAGGCCCCAACCATTTCATACTTTTCACAATAACTTAATCGCGCCCGCTTAAAACTCCGTCATCGCAACAGTTCCTTGTTTTTGTTGGTACGCATAGCCGCGCTTATTTGCGACTTTTACTCTTTATTACCTGCCGCTCTTATTCGTATGTTGACAACTATGCATTGACAATGAATAAGCGAGTTTCTGCTGGGGAGAAGGACAAACTCGGAGATGATGCGCGCAACGAACGCAAATTTGTGCTGGGAGTGCTGCGTGGAAGTTCAGGCGCGGTGCTCTGCAGTCGGCAGCCAAGGGTAGCAGCTAAATGGAGCGAAAACGGCAGCACACAACAGCATGAAAGCTCACAGTATTCTTGGGAGACAACAGTACGCAGCCGCGCTGGCCTTTATGCGTCATTAATACGCGCCCGGGTGGCCGGTTGAATAGGACGCACTCGGGTGGGTTCAATTTGACTCAGCCCTTAAGATTGCAGAGAATTGAAAAGCTAGATACATCAGGTTCCTAGAGTGAATTAATCTGCATGTAAACTCAATTGCATTAAAATTTCATGTTTCTAGGTTATGGTCTTCGGGTCAAGAAGGTCAAACAAGGTCGAGCCCAAGATTGGTGTCCTATGTGCCCCATATCTCCTCATGCAGGCGCCGTAAAGTGAATAATTGTTCCACGCAGAGTGCCCCTTGTTTTCATTTCAGGTAAATGACCTTGTTGATTTTGAGTAGGTTATGGTGACTAGAAGATATTGCTTTGATATTTTTAAATCTGAATAAGCGCCAATGATTACGCTGGGTGGTATGTTCCGAAAAACGAAAGACTGATTTGTGTCATTTTAGGTCAATGACTTCCTTCGACCTTTAAGAAGTTTAAGGAAAATGTCTGTTGATCTCACTGTAGTAAGAAATTCGAAATAAGCATAAAAACTCCCCCTGTAAAGCAAGCAAGCATGGAGCGAGCAAACATAGATTTGCGATTCGGGGTGTGGCTACACCGTGACATTCGGAAATTTTGTCTGGATAAGCCTTCGGAGGTTTAATGGACCACCACCCAATCCGAATGTGTGTTAAGCCTTTCCCTGATACGCGGGGGTCGATGCAACCCCCTAAGATTTTTTTTTAGGATTCCACTCCGGCATGTCGTGCAATCGTCAATAATACCTATCATGCAATCGTGCGAATTTTCGGCAACTTTCAGTAGCTTTCAGGACATCCATTGCGCGTATGTTATCACCATAAACGTGTCTCTAACATTTCTAGCCGCCGAGCAGAGATTTTTTCAACATGCTGCCTAGTGATCCACGAGCGGCGCAGGCGAGGGACGGCGGGTGGAGACCGATGGTCTCGCGGAACACATGCGGTGGGACGATACTCTTATATTAGCATGATCCTACATCATAAACATTTGTTAAAATCCGCCTACCATTGTACGCAGAATTAAGCAAGGAGCATACCTGTCCAAATTTCGCGTTACTGCAGAATATAGTCTTGTACATATGGCCACATAACTCTGAAAATGTGATTTTTTGGAAGTTTGAAGTTTGACCTCACCTTATGGGGTAAATTCATGACAAAGCATCAAAAACTTTATTACCTATCGCAAAATATCGTAAACCAATCCATTGTTTTCATTGGCAAGGATCGTTCTTTTTTAGTTTTGAAGCGGGAGGAGAAATCGCATTAACCACCTAGCTGTCTGCATTATGCAAAATGGTGAATCAGGGCAAGGGAGTCCCTCAGAAGTGCTTATTTCGTACGTAAAATCACTCTAAAAACTTTAGGACCAAATCAATTCGTTTTTAAAACGACTTCTCTGGACTGATCTGTGCCAGGTACATACACACATCGTGCAAACAAGCAAGACACGTGACGGTGGTAAGTGGATGGCAGCACGCACTGATGCCAGAAAAACCGCCTATGGCCAGACGCGACGCTGACTGAAACTCTCACGATTCGACGGCAGTTCTCCGATGGGCCCGTGTCAATTTTACCAAGCAGTAGCTCTGACACAAAGCGTTCCCAGCAGACTTGTTCGACTCGAGCTGAGTCGTGAATCGGCTCACCGCTTTGAGCCATCAATGGAATCAGCTTCTCCGTAAATTTCATGAGTTGAATCGCGAGCTGATCATTTCTACAATGTCGTGCCAGTGAGTCATATGGCTCAAATTGAAATGGTAGTCTGAGAAAACACAACTCGCCCCAGAGAACTTAACAGACCACTTCAAAGTGTAAAGAAACAGCATGCATAATTAATTATAAAGCTTTTTACAAGGTCAGCATGAAGTTTGTTATCGTAAATTCTAAGCCGCATGCACAATATTGCTGATCCTGATCTGAAGATTGTCAAATCTCAGCCAGAGACTAGCGGATATCATACGATACAAATATTCAACATCCCTGTGCTAAAATTAATGAAAGATTGTCTACTACCTACTTAATTCAAAGAATGATCATATTTCCAAGTGTCAGTTGTCACAACAATGAACTTATCCATACCTGGCCCCTCATTCAGTACTTGAACTACGATACGCCTGCTTCCACAAAGGCTAGATGACATAAGCAGCCATAGTGGCAAGATGGTCCCGTCTCATATGCAGAGTGTATGTCGTGAGATATGACCGGTGATTGCATCAACAACTATTTCCAGTTTTGAAATTGGTAACTTATTTTCATTTTTGGCCTTTTGAACTACGTGCATGTACACATACCCTTTTCAGAAAAATGTGCTTCTCGTAAGGAATCTTAATCATAAATATACATTCTTAATGTCTTTCTTTCACGTCAAATTAGCTTTGTTTTTGTTTTGGAGCACGCGCAGGCCGCCGACGCGTGGGATGCGTGTAGCGTTGGGTGCGTGGTATACGCGTGTGGGCCGTGCGATAAATGGGAGTACTATGCCTCGGTCCATTTTGCAGGGCCCGTGGTAGTTCTTGCCATTTTCTCATCCCTCGTCGCCCTGTGTTTTGACTTTAAACTCATTAAGGAGTAACCCGATAAGATAAGATGATTATATAAATTTTGGGCCAGTGTTGAGAGGAACGATATCAAGCATCTGACCTTCTTGGAACGAGATTATTTCTTGAAGTAGCTCCATGCGACTCGCACGGCACTCAGAAGCGTTCCGTTACTCGACGTCTCTAATGTCGTCTTTTGCATGTAAAACACGCGCACGAAAAAAAACTCACGTCTCGCGAAGGCGAGGCCTGCGTACCCGACTACGAGGACGCCTCCAGGAGCCACTAGGGGCATCACGATCGCCAGCCGCCATAGGTCGTGGCCTTCCGGCGCAGACCATAGCACGTTAGTGACCTTGAGTGACGTCAGCGTCTGAGCATGATCACGTGCTCGATGATCCATGGCGTGCGGATTTAGCGCTGGGCTTTGGGGCAGCTATTCGCTGCGATAAATGCAAATGAAATGTGAGTGTAAAGCAGCAGCCGGAAGTCCTCGGAGGCACTGAATCATTGCATGCCGGCCTGCTTTCACGATGGTGCAATGGAGAACGTGGCCTGGATGGGCTTTTCAGATTTTGTTTAATAGATATAGAAAAGAAGGACCTTGTGGTGGCTGCATCGCATTCATCAGAGCAGGATCAGATCATCATGGACAAAAGAGAACAGCGACTGTGTGGACGTCTCGTGGTTCAAGGTAAATTCACCCATTTTGAGAAAAACCCTTCTAAAATGTTCCAATATCGTACAAGTTTAACAACGATCATTCCTGCAAAAAAGCATGAAAAAGTTTTCAAGCTCCTCCATAGCTCCTCGGTTGGGCAAAAGAAACATGCACTGTCCGAGAACAAAAGAAAAACACTGAAGCAGCGTAAAACCCTAAATATCCCTGAATGATTTCTTAAAAAAGCAAAACGTTTCAACGGTGTGGATATCTTGTTACCAAGTGGGCTGGGTAAAAAATTAACCCAACCCTAAGGCTTGTTTTACAAAAACCTCGGAATTGTTGCATCGTTACGGTACAGCACATAGCTTAAGGTAACGGTTGGTATTGGGTAACCGATGTGGTAATGTACCGACAAAATGTAACAAAATTGAATACCAATAGCTTGAGGCGATCAAAACCGGAGCAGCGCTTAAGTCAGGTAATTCTGTTTCCATGCGGCTGTCAAACAAAGATGCGACAAAAGCTTTTTATGCAGCTACATGATATTGTAAATATGTTGTATGCAACTGCATAGCTACAATTGGCTCGCCGTTATGCCCATTACACTGGGCTAGTTATGACAGCTTGATCAAGGTCAAAGATTTGGCCGGCTTTGTACTGCAGGTTAGAAAAGTTGTGTTTTGGGTACTGCTTTGAATTAAAAAATGAGTAAACGCTGGTTGTCGAGGGGTATGCCAAGCCCGCGTTGATGCGCTTGTAACAAGCGCCCGAGTGGGGGTCAAATTGACCCCCAAAGGTTTTTCCAAAATGGTTTCCGAACGACGCAGCGCAGCCGCACTAAATTTTGCAATATTGAGGTCATTGACCTACGGCAGGTCGAAGACAGGCCATGGTGTCAGCGAAGTCAATTTCCGGGGAAACGTTTAATCTGATGCAACAACGGAGTGCTAGACGAAGCCATATAACTCTGAAATACTTTCTTAGGCAACACAACAATTGAATAAACAAATTACATCGAACTAGGGTCAGGTATGAAGGTCAGACCAAGGTCAAAACCGGCCTGTTGTATTACCCTGACGCTCATTTCGTTAACGCCGGGCGGATAGCATGATACAGAGAACTGCCACCCCACTCACGCAGTCTGTCCTTTATATCCGCCCGGTGGTTACGCCTGATCGCCGATCCCACCCTATCGTCCAGTTCGCGGAAAGCCGGCGATCTCTCCTCCAACGTGACACGATGGCACCCCTCCGCCGCGCCATACGCATACAAACATGGCCAGTATTGTCAACAGGCAAGTACGGATACGTACAGGTTTAACACAACGCTTTGGCAAAAATAAGAGCGCGCGAACAAAATAGTGAGGGTTAGAAGCACCATTCAAGCTCCGGCACGCTGAACGACGCCATCTTTATCGGAAGGGAACACGTGACCGGGAAGAAAGGGTGAACTGTTTGATAAAATGGTGCACATGAAGCGACCTGAGCATCTTACTCAGCCGATCCTTTCCATAATGACTCACAAGGTCCAGCAAACTACAATTAAATTCACTCATGATGATGATCGGTCCGAGCGCTGTGGAGGCACTCGCAGCCAATTCGTTGAAATCAGCCAGGAGGGCAGCCACGGTGCGGCGAACCACGTGGCTGCGAGCGCACCCGGCAGCGCAACGTTAGCATGCTCAGGGGGGGGAGGCCAGCTGATTCGAAAATTTTTGAGCTTATGCCGTCCCTGTATTTGCGTTGCATTAGCGACATATTCGGGATTTGACCACATGGAGGGATAGCTTAAATAAATTTCATAACTTGGCAAACAACATGCATGATCAGATAACATTACAGTTGACAGACTCAACAGCTAACGGGTAGGCATAGACGGGGATACTTTGGGCACAGTTGCATATACTAGGCCAACAAACGCCAAGGAATATCTACATTTCTCTTTGGATCACACCCCCCCCCCCCCCCTCCCACCCCCCTGAGACCAAGCCGGTCATCCCGCCAGGTCTTGCCATGAGCGCAAAACGAATATGCAGCTCATGCACGGGTCTAAACAATAAGACGCCAGCCTTTTACAAGAACCTTTTCAACAGAGGTTACGGTGAAGAAACATATGTAAGGGGCGGGAATCTTGATAGTAGAAGGCATGGATGTGTTAGAAGCATAAGATACGATGGTCACGGTGGTCAGGTCACGGTGGTGGAGGAGGTCACGCTCCTCGGGCACACGCAAAGCAGCCTCCTGTCCGAGCTAAGGCAGCTCGCCACTGTCAGCCAGCAGCTGAACAAGTTTCCGCAGAGGTCAGATTCTGGCGCTCTCTCCAAAGCACATTCTCTGCGGCAAGATGCGCTATTACTGAAAGATTTGCTTTTATCGGGTAGTTTTTGGCGCTCATTCCAAATTGTCGGATGACGAAGACGTTGACATACTAGCTGTATTGATTCAATGAAGGTTAGGGTAGGTCAGTGGTCTTAATGACCTCCACTAACCCTTGCGTTTTGAGGAGCATGCCACCCAGGGAAGAACTTGACGCCAGTCGTAAATTCATATATCGAAATAATGTGGAAGGCTTTCTGTCATTTTTACCTTCCAGTGGTCAAATAAGGTAAATGGCGTTATATAAACATTAGTAACCTTTTACTTTTATTGGTAAGGCTGATTGCATGAGACGGGCCTAATGAATTTGGAACAACAATTTGAAGTTAGACCTTGTTTGACATTTTTTATGCAAAAGCCACTACCTAGAGAATCACAATTTAAAGTAAGGAGTGCACACACATTTCTACTTACAATGTGAATCTGAAGTCTCTTTTGCCCCCCCCCCCCCACCCCAACCCCACCCACATATCCACCCACTGACACACCCCCACCCCTTCCGACTCGTCGTATTTAACCAGCCACCCGGCCGCGTGTTCAACAGCGATAGCAAACCAACGTTGATCGTATTGTCGATATTTCTTATGAACGATATAAAAACTGCACTAAGCAGAGCATTGAAAATATAACTAAGGCTTGCTTGGTAATGGGTGCAGACGTAACAATGTCGGGTGCAGATGTAGCAATCGCGCGAGCTTACTTTCGTCCGGGGAGTCATGTTTTCAGAGGCGATGTTGAGATGCAACTTGCCTGCCCCTCCTCTGGATGTCAGACGCAACTTTACATGTCGATGTTTTGGAGATCCGGACGATATGGTGATAAGGCGATGCATCAAACTGACGCTCGCACCGATACACTTGTGATGCATGTTAAATGGGGTTTCCCGAATCGCCGTCTGATACACGCTGACACATTTATCTAGCTTCTAGATTTATCTAGAGGCTAGAGAAATGTGTCAGACCTCAACCGTGGGCATTTAAACTGCATGGTCCTGTGCCTATGACAGCCCTGAAAGCGTTTAATATCCGCGAAATTAAAACGCCGGATCTTGCGACTGATGCAGAGGCCGCTGATGCTGACGCCGGGACTCCACGCGCTGCATCACGACAAAGTCCCCAAAAGTGAAGTCGCGCCTCGGCAACACTGCCAGCTTCAGTCGCAGCCTCATGTAAGGTGTCGTGTAAGGTGTCATAAGGTGTCGTGTAAGGTGTAAGGTGTCATGTAAGGTGTCATAAGGTGTCATGTAAGGTAAGGTGTCATTTAACACGCCTGTGGCGTCACGACCTGCAGCGAGTGCACGGACCGCGCCATAAAGACGCTGCTGGCGCGTTCTGGCGGGCGTTACAGATGAACCCGACGCCATGTCCCGTGTTCACCTGCGTAGCGCAGCACTGAATGTGTCGCGGCGCGCGCCGGCAGATTCACATACACGCACCCACACCCACACCCACGCCCACGCCTACGCCCACGCCCACACCCACACCCACACCCACACCTACACCCACACCCACACCCACACCCACATCCACACCCACACCCACACCCACACCCACACCCACACCCACACACCTATGCCCTTATGTGCAGGTGTTGCACGGGCTTCTTTTGGAAGGGGGGGAAGGAGGGGGAGCGCGGCACCCGGCGAAGGTTGAGAAGGGTGGCACATCAAATCTTGCCGCCGAAGACGTGGTGTTGTGAGGCTTCTTCAGCGCTGAGCTTGACGGCCGGCACCTCCTAGTAGCTCCATGCGTTCGTTGCAGTGTAATGCATGTGATGCTATGTAATGAAATGCGAGGTGTTCCAAAAGAACGCCGCGTAAAATAATCGAGATAGCTCATTTCCGATCAGCAGCGCGATTTCGTAGCATGGTTTAGGGTGCTGAACAATGGAAGATGACAAAACCGTCCCCTAAAATTACACAAAAACGAGTTTCTCCAGGATTTGTCACCTTTCTTCTCCAAGTTAGTGCGGGGTGGGCGCTGGAGTCCATGCCGAGTGAGCTGGAGCCAAAGATGATGAGGATGGAGTCCCACTTCCTATTGAATAGGAAATCACGCCACTGTTCTTGATGGCCCTGAAAGTTTTGTCATTTGCATGGCCTAAATCTTATGGTAAGAAGAAGACCTTCATTCTGATCACGCGCAGGTTGAAATGTCGCCGGGCCTTAACGTGATCGTGATGCTAATGATGTCAATGATTTTCGTGCAGGTGAATTTAGGGCAGTACCGACGGTGGTGGAAAGTCAAAAAGTGTGATTGTGAAAAGATCTGACGCCGGTGGGCGTATCAACCGGCAAGGTCACAAACTTTATGCTCAACTGATGTTAACATGCTGGCTGCAAGGCGTCAATGTTTTGCATGAAAGTTTCTTATTTGCAACTTAGAGGATGTGTCATTAAAGGATGCGTCATCATGTCTGCTAATTTAATCTTTAAATGTCAACCTTTGACACAGTTCAGCAACGCTTGTTTACGTAAATGCAATCATTGGTTGTTGGATTTTGTCACCCGTAAACACAGCATTTTTGGAGGAAATGGATGACCGGCGTAAAGCCAAGAGCGCACCAACATTTGTCAGCGTTGCCCTTAAAAGCTGCTCACAGTAGGAGCGTTCCTGTCCAATGTCAGGTGGTGCGTGCCCAGCAAGACAGAAACCTGGCCAAAATGAAGTCAACTCAGCCCCATTGACGCCCTTCAGGTCATCAAGGATGACATGACGATCGGCCAAGCAGCCACACAGTTCCGAATTCCATGGGGACTGTACAGGAGACTGAATCCAGAGAGCGAAAGGAACACAAACCACATGGCCGGTGTTGTGCCCAGACTGTTGAAGGCGCTACGGTATTTACAGCCCAACAAGGAGGCTATATTTGCCAACACGTCAAGGAGGTGAGCCAGATATTTCATGACATGACTCCCATCGCAGTCCATAGGCTGTTATCTGACTTCTCCAAACTAGAGGACATGAACCACCCACTCAGTCGTGGAATCGCCGGCGGGGACTGGTATTACGCCTTAAAGAGGAGGGAGGAGAGGAGAGGAGAGAGAAGTGAAAGGGACACGGTATATGAGGAGATGAATTGATAGAAATGCTAGGGAACGGTCCACACCAACGGACTGTTTGCGCTACCTTAACCTCCTATCGCCTCAGAAATGAACACAAGCAGAAAAAAGGCGTTGACATCATTGTGCTGACAAGTAGTCCTAAAAAGTCTACGAGGAATAGGAAATATAGAGAATTCAAGAAGAGAGCACGAAGAAGACCCTAAAAAGGATAAAAGAGTGCAAAAGAAAGGAAAGGCTCCCCGAAGCAACGCAACCAGATTCAAATTAAGATAAGTATGCAATAAGTCTTATCTGTTCCGTGAACAGGGTGTTGTCGGGATAAACGAGAGCTGGCTGCAGTGCAGTCGCCGTGCATGCTGGGCGCATGAAATGAGAAACAATGGAAGCGGCTCAGCAGGGTTTCTGTATACTATTGCCAGTGCTCACACTTTGGGTACCGTCGTGTTTGGGTACCGTCGTAACGGAAAGCTGAGTCTGACTTGATCACAAGTCAACGGAAAGCTGAGTCTGACTTGATCATAAGTCAACGGTAAGCTGAGTCTGACTTGATCATAAGTCAACGGTAAGCTGAGTCTGACTTGATCATAAGTCAACGGTAAGCTGAGTCTGACTTGATCATAGTCCGATAAGTGGAGATTTCCGGACTTTCATCTCATCGTGGGGCTAGTGAGCATACGCTGTAGTAGGCTGATGATACGGGCTGTCTGCCGCAACAGCCTGAAGCCTCACTACGCTGGACTGTTGCTGCACGCACCGCCGGAGTTGGTATCAGGGGCGGCTCCAGGGCTTCTTCACAGGGGGAGGGGCAGCAACATCGGGGAGCCCCACAATCGTATTTCAGCAATTAGAAAGATATATATCAATGGTTTAGGGGCACCAATCTTACTGTTCGCAGCCTTAGAAAGCTAGGTGTACTAAACATGGAAATACGTGCAGTTGTTCCATTTTTTCGCGTCATGATGGATCCCGCCATGTTGAAGCTAAGCATTTCGGAGAAACAGTGGCAAAATGCACTAAAGGTGGCCGCTAAATGCCATCAAAATCAAGCAAAAGCTTGATTCCTAGCTTATTTACGGTACCTGGCCAGTCAATGTGATCAGCTGGTGGCTGGTGGCTAATGCAGAGTTTCTGCGCTGACTGCTGTGAAGCAATACCGGAGTGTCCCAGCATTCCAAATGTAAGAAGGACGGATGCACAAGCATAACAATACCAAAAATGACAGGCATGACGCCGGAGGCGCGTAAAATTATGCTCGACAATGACGCGCAAAAAATCAGCGGCGCCTATCCAACTGTGCTCTAAGGCTCATGCTTCAAGGAAAGTCGTCGTCCTGTGATCTCGGACTTGTGTACAGGGAGGATTTTAATCAGGTTCATGCACACGAGGAGGCGAAATGCCCTGGTGCTCGCAAGTACACGTGGGGCCTTTGGCAACAGGACAAGATCCTTCTAACTTCATCGGAAGAGCCAACGACCAATGAAAATGGCTCCGGAGCGACCAAGAGCGCTCCGGCCGATTACAATTTATGCCCGAGGCGGTGGTGGTACAATGGCTGGCGCGCTCGAATGTGGACCTGGCAGTCTGGGGTTCGGACCTCGGTTACGCCACCACCGCATCCTACATGTTACATAAGAAGGGCATTCGTCACGAAATATCCCAAGCGGTCACTATTAAGATATTTATTATTAAGGCATTAATTAAATTATTAAATAAGTTTTTAAGATGTTGATTAAAATTTAGGTGCATTAGTATATAAAACATCACGTATTATTAGAATTTAGGTCCCCGCCAACGACGTAGGCCCTTCTAAAATATGGGAAAATTTAATTATTAGTGAAGTTTTTAAGACGTTGATTAAAATTTAGGTCCACTAGAATATAAAACATTACATATTATTAAAATTTAGGTCCCCGCCAACGACGTGGGCCCTTCTAAAATACGGGAAAACCCAAGACTAATGAGGGCGCCGCTTGAGAGATCGAGCGTGCCGCGACAGGCTAGCAAAGAGGCTCCCGTTGACAGTGTAGGGTCGCCAGCGAGAAGAACCTAAGACCGATATGGTGGAGCCCCAGAACGATCAGGGGTATCCCGGCAGGATAACATATAGGGCCCAGCCAGAGTACAAGGTCACCCGAGTAAAGTAGAATAACCTATGGCCAGTGCACATGATTTAATGCCCCTGTGCGATCAAGAGTGTCCGGGCAGGTTAACAGAAAGGGTCCTGACAAAAGTAGTCTCCTCTGCATTGAGTTCAAAGGGAACAACCCCTAGATAAATGTGGAGGGTCCCCGAACAACCGAGTGTCCGTCTGGCTATAGGGCCCCGGTAACAGGTATAGAGCCTTTTGGGCGAATGGGAAGAATCTGTGGAGCGCCCTTGGTCGATTAAGAGTGCCCAGGCATGCCAGCAGATAGTAGCACCCCTCTGTGGTGGGACCCTGCATTCAAATAAGAAGTACCCAAGACTGAGTGTGGTGGGCCTCCGAATGATCGAATGTGCCCGAGCAGCCTAACACATGGAGTCCCCGACAAGAGCTCAGGACCCTCCAGATACACTCAATACAATACAATACAAAATACAAAATACGACAGACCCGACGTGGAGGGCCCCGCTATGATCCAGGGTGCCCGAGATGAGCTTAGCAGATGAGGTCTCGCCAAAAGCGTAGGGCTCCCAGAATCCAATAGCAAGTGCCTCATGCTGAGTGTGATTGGCCCCCGAACTATCGAGTGTGCCCGAGCAGCCTAACAGATGACTTCCACCGATATGAGCGCGCAGCCCTCCGTAAGTGGCAGGGAATTGGAAGAGCCACAGACCAGTGCAGAGAGCCCATGAGCTGCTACAAGCGTTTGGTAGGTTAGCCTAAACCAACGTCAAGGGTCCCTGAACAACCTGGAATATTCCGGCAGTTTATCACATGAGGCCCGCTATAGCGTATAGGGCCTTTTTGGAAAATGGAAGGAGCCTATGAAAGGCTTCTGATTGACATGAATGCCCAAACGTGCCAACAGAAAGGGCCCCAACAATAGCGCCCCCCCCCCCCCCCGAAGCAAATGTAAAGAAATCAAGGGCAGCATGGAAGGCTTCTTAGCGATCGAATGTACCTTACAAGTAAACATATAGAGCCCACAGAAGCAGTGTATGACTTCTGGACAGCACAATAGGCCTTAAAGTACCTCAATCCCTACCCTCGCAATCAAATAAAAAAATATATTTGTCTGTTTGTGTGACCTTTACATTCGCTTGTCACTGTTTTTGGTCGTCTGGAAACCCAAGGACGTCCAATTGTGTTGCATTTTGTGTTCAAAGCTGCGTCTGTTCGACAGACTATAGGGCCCTTCGAAGCCTATGGCCCCTTCAGGGCCCAAGGGGCATGGCCTCGTGGCTTTCCTCCCCCCTCCCTTCGTCTGGATCCGCCCTTGGTTGGAATCCCAGCGATCTGAACCAATGCATGGTGCAGAACCATGCCGATTTAGCCAAATGTACAGCCTGCCTGAATTACTGAAGGTTTTCCTCTGACTACTAATTACTGTTCACATCCAAACAGTGAGTAATCGCTACGAGATCAGACGTTGGTACTTTGTAAGTAGTCATTTTCATCACTTTCTGCTTTTCCTGCAAATCTCGGGTAAAGCCGAAAATGTGCACTTTTCCGCAATTTTGGACTCTACACTCACAAGAAACAACTTGCCCAACTAAGAGATGTGCGTTATATTAACAATTTATTCATTCCCAGGTGGTATCAATAAACATTTTGTTTGGGGCTGGCTATCATCCGCAGATGTTCAAAGTAAAAAAAAAGAAAATGCTTCGTCGTTGACTCAGCTTCTCCTAAAACAACCGTCCGAGGCAACCGCGTGATTGTAGGGCGCTGTGGCCAGTGCTTTACGCGGGAGAAGGAGAGACAATGATGCTTTTCACGTTGCTTTGCATATGGCATCTATCAGCCCGGCACAGAGGCGCAGCCAAGGCTCGGGTAAGAATTGGGGCGCAGGGCTGAGAAAGTCTCTCCCCTAATGGTGAGAGAACCCCCTCCCCCAAAAAAAAGTCACGGAATATCGCCCATTTGTTAATGAAGGGGACAGCTTGATTTATTTTGAACGTGCACGCCCGCAAATGTTAACAACAAAAAATATCGACGCCCGGCGTTGAAGTCTCCGTGGGCTGCTTGGCGTTGGCTCCATAGCTCTCATTAAGCGGTGGCCAGTGGATGAGCAAACATTTGATGGTGGTACTGGCGTAGTAAAGATAGAATCTACACCTCTTCGTGCTGCTGTGACCGCTTATCCGCAGGGAGGACAACCTAAAAGTAGTAAAAACATACGCCCCAGTCTAATCTCTGAGCGGTACAAATTTATTTTCTGGTCATGGCATTCGGGTAAACACACAACACATCCGTTGTGCGTGGTATCATCGCCCGCCGTCGTGTTCGACAGCTGGCGGGACGTTGGTGCGACGCTCGCGGAGCGGCGCCGGCTTGGGCGGCCTCTGGTACCCGGCCGGCCGCGTGCACAGCCGCCTGACCCGTCCGGCCATGTCACGTGTCATTACGCACGTTGAAGGAACGAGCAACAAGCAGCAACATTCTCATTGCTGTTCGATGTAGGACGGGAGACCCAATGTCGGGGCATTTCTACAAAGACCGCCGGTATGACGAAAAACGGCTTTATAGGCTGACAGGCGGATGTAAGGTCCAGCTTTGGGAGACTGGAGTTCCACCGAGCAGCACCCCTCCTTCCGCCCGCGAGCCGATGCAAGAAGGCAAACCACAGCATATCATACGCTCAACGGCAACACCGGCTTCAACATGTTGAACGGAAGACGAGATTTGACGTAAGGTGTGCACGACACTTGAATCGTTGTTGAATCTTGGAACGAGAAGAAGGACCGGGCAGCGCCGCATCCATGAGTGATGGCGCGCCGGCAGCGGTGCACCAAGAGCTGTCACGCGCTTGATACAGACTTGCTGCGCTGTCCCACATCATGAGGAGGGAAAATCCCGAGTCTGCTGGTCATCGACATCTGATGGCAATCCAACTGCATCGGCAAGAAGATGCGAAGTAAGAGACCCGGTATCTGACGGAAGTCGGACTGCATCGGCAAGAAGATGTGAAGAGGGGACCCCGGCATCCGACAGAAGTCGGACCGCATCGGCAAGAAGATTTGAAGTAGGAAACCCCGGCATCTGACGGAAGTCGGACTGCATCGGCAAGAAGATAGGAAGTAGCAGACCCCTGCATCTAACGGAAGTCGGACTGCAACGGCAAGAAGATTTGAAATAGGAGAACCCGGCATCTGACGGAATTCCAGCTGCATCGGCAGGAAGATATGAAGTAGGAGACCCGTCTGTGTCTGATGCCGATGGCAGACGCCTGTGCGGTACACATGGAACCGGACATCCACAAGGGTCCTGCTGGGACGGCGACAAGGCGGCGGACCGGACACGTATCGCGGCAAACTCCGTGCCAGACGACCAGCGTAGCGATGTGAGCACCATTGGAGCGATGTGCCCACGCCATACTCGTCTGCGGTGCGGCCGGGCCGGCGGATGAGGATCAGACATCCAGGCGAGGCCCGTACTCAGTAAGGGGGGAGGGACGCGCCGCAGACCGGGCTCCTGATTGACGGGGAGATAGCGGCAGGATCCGCCTCGCCCCGCGAGAGATTGTGTTTAGCGCTAATTCCAGAGGAAATCCGTGGCATTGCACTGATCTAGATCAATGTGAAGAGAGGAGATTCGAACAACGTCCAATTTCACCCTCCGAAGGTGTTCCGGAATGGCTTGCGAACAGCGCGGCGTAGCCGCGCAAAATTCTGCACGGCTATGGAAAATTGAATAGCAGATCGCTTTGCTTCAGAAATTTAGATGTACATTGTCAGGTCGTTGACCTGCAGCAGACCAAAGTCAGGCCATAGATTCAGCGAAGACGATTTCTAGGCAAACGTTCAATCGGATGCATCAACGGAGTGCTAGACGAAACCACACATCTCTGAGATAGGTTCTTAGGCAACCTAACAATTAAATCAACAACGTCCTTTGACCTAGAGACAGGTATAAATGTCAGACCTGGGTCAAAACTTACCGGTTTTCTTACTCTGCGAGCTTGCTGTGTGGGGCAGTTTTCGGTACTCATTTCGAATGTATTCATAACAGGAACCGCATTATACATATTCCATAGGCTTCTTAGAGGTGAGTAGGGGTCCATGACCTAAAATATCAACAAAAAGTCAGCATTTTCTTTTTTGAGCATACTGGCTGGCGAAATCTTTGACGCTTATTGAAGTGCAAAATTTGGTTTAGTCTTGTATTATTTTGGTCACCATGACCTTCAAAGTGTCAAAGAGGGTCACTGGCCTTAAATCAGCACCAGTGATCTTTTGCTTAGGGCGTGTATTTAGGTCCTGGTCACTTTGGGCACTTATCTGGAGTTTAACCTCGTTTGGTCTGGTTTGACCCAAATATCATTAGTAAGGAACCCCGAATTTTGACACAAGTGAGTTCACATACGGGTCAACACGCCCTGTGAATTTGGTGCTTTGGCTTTCTTTGTTTCTGAAATATCAGGGGGGCACATTTCCCATAATCCGAGCGAGGGGTTTCCTATAGGCCACCCGGGTGCAAAGTAAAATCGGTCGGTGACCGCTCGCCCCTGCTCTCGACTTCTTTACCTGCGTTTGCGGTCTGCGAGGTGGTTGTCGCAAATCAAAGAAAAATATATAATTTGTTGCAAGAAGTCATAGCAAGCCCATAAGGCTAGCATTCATTCGAACCTGAGATAAGCACCGCCGTGGCGCTTGCCGATTTTGTATTTTGATTTTGATTTTGGTTTTGTATTTTGTATTTTTATTTTGTATGTTGTCATGCCAAACCTGATAATGTATACTGATAAAGCCAGAATCAGTGACAAAATATGCAAATGTCGAGCTTTCATTGCTCTCCAAAAAGGCACCGCGACTAGAGTGCAACTCATTTCAAAAGCTCAGAGAACTTCCTCTGCGCCACTGCAAATGTCAGATCTCCCCAATTTCTTTGCCGACACTTTCCCACGCCGCTACGGCAAATTTTGTGTGCTATCACTATCTACAATGACTTCGAAACGCCACCTGCGAAGCCAGTGGAGATACTGAAGCAGCAGACTTTCTTCAAAATGGTTGCATTTGTGATTGTTTTTCACTGAATTGCATGAAACCTATATAATCCATAAATGTAATGTGGTTTTCCATGATACGCGTCATCATGTGCAGGGTATAACATAAAAGGTCACGAAGCAAAGCAAAGACGCATCAGGATGAAATAACGACAATAGTTGTAGGCACAACACATAGGTACATACATACGATGCCAGCAAAAGTTACAAGCGCAGCACCTGTGAATAATCAATGCAGACAAACATAGAGCGAGCGACTCTCAGCCTTCAGCGCTCTCAGCGACGCACGGAACGCGGACAGCGCCGGACGCTCAGTGACGGCTGGGAGCAGCTGGTTCCACGAGGAGGCAACACAGAAGTGAAACCCCCGCTGTGTGGCAGGGAGTTGGTACCTCGGCAGCTCCAGAGCTGCGGCCTGGGGTGAGCGGGCGGCCCGGTGAGACACCGCGGATCGAGGGACAAACACCCGGCGGGTCGTCAGCGGGCTGACCTGGCCATGGACGGCTTTGTAAACCTCAATGAGATCCCTCTCGCGCATCAGCTGCTCCACCTGGGTCCCACCCAGGGATGCAAAAGCCTGACTGATCTTCTTTCGACGCCTCACGCCAGTCATGATCCATGCACTGAAGTTGATATTTTATCGCTCATTTTTGGTTGTTCTGCCCCTAACCGCAAGGCTGCGCATAATGTGAAAAAGACGTGCGTCTCTACCAGAAAATTTAATATTTTCTGATTACATCGGTTGCGGGTCGATAAAGGGATATAAGCAGGAGGCAGCGCCTTCTGACGGTGTGGCCGATGTGAATGTCGCAGGGCACGCATCTGTCGAGTCACACCCAGTAGTCGTATGGATAACGAGGATTTGGGGCCCGACCCAGCTATACTTAGGTAAAAGTCTTCAGCTTCATTGACAGTTTGACAGGTTCCGATTAAAGCTAAATCCGTTTTTCTGGGTTCGCTTAAATGGAATTTGACATGAACCAGCATTGAGTCCAAGGAGTTTTCAACACGACGTTTCAGCGATTCTAGGTATGAATGGTCGGGCGCCGAGTGCTCAGGCGGCTGAGTGACGTCAGCATACGTTATCACTCGACAGTCCAGTAAATGACAGTACAAATCATTCGTGTACGGACTGGAGGGATGAGCACGGCGATAGATCCCTGGGGCACATCGAAACGGACCGGCAAAGTCACCGCACCGTCTCCTATCAGCTGCCTCCGGCCGTCCAGGCGGCTACGGAATCGTACTGGATCGATCCCATATCCTCCCAGCTCGTTTAAGAGGACGTCATGGTCGATGCAGTCAAAGGCTTTGCTGAGGTCGACGATGGCAACTGGTGAAATCTCACCGCGTTCTGAGTTTTGGTCGATTAATTTGACAACGCCGAGCATGGTGTCCTCGGTGCAGTGAAGAGGCCTTTGCGCATATCGATCATGAAATACAATGTTGTGGTCAGATGCCGAGAGAATTGGTCGTAGGCAATTTTCTCGGCAGTTTTAGACCAGTAAGACAGAAGAGAGATCAGCTGATATCTAGAGGGCTCCTTTACGCCACCCTTCGCATTACAAGTGGGGCCCACCTCGACATTTTTCTGTACATTGGTAGAAATGCCCTTGGATACAGACGCGTTGACAATGCGCAACAGGTGGGGCCTATCGCTGCGAAACAGGGCTTAGCTGCCCCCAGCGGCACCCCGTCCAGGTCGACCGCTCCAGATGAGTTCGGGCATCTCACAGCTCCCGCCAGCTCCGGTAGGGTGGCTGGTTGGAGCTGGAACGCCGCCGAGACGACGATAGGTGGTCACGGGTCCGGACCGGCTGTGACGTCTCGCTCAGGTCGGCCGCGATTCGAGAGCCCACCGAAGAGAAAAACTCGTTGAAACGGTCGGCCCTGGTGCATCGTTCTGCAGCGTTGGTGGTTTGACCTGTAGGTGCTGAGCCAGAAGGCGTCAGTACGAACCTTTTCTAGCTAGACCAGAAATCTCGGCCGCGGCAGAGCTGGCAGCTGAGAAAACCTTTGCGAGCCTGTGCCAGGCAACCCTTGGCCAAGCTCCAGAGACGGCGATAGCTCGACACTCAAGCGTGCGTAGATTCCGCCGGGCCTGGTACGCTTCGTCAATTTCATGAGTTCCCTAATGGCAGCTGTTGCAACCGCTTCTTCGCCCAATACGCATGGTTTCTCTAACGTTTCTCAGAGCAAGGAGTTTAAGTAATACGCTTAGTCGTTACTGTGGTTTGTCTCTTCCGCTGCAACAATTGACTAAACCGAAGCTGAATAAATGCTGGCGACCGCGGACAGCAAACGGCGTGTGCGCGTTTTGTCGTTTTACCAGAGGCACTGTTCCGAATTGGTATGGGGTTTTGAGCCGAGATCGTCACTCTTAAGATCATTCCCAGTAGTTAGCTGCCATGTCCTAAGTAAAACTTCAAATCCGCTCGCTTCTGAGCTGGGCACACGCGAACTTGTGCACACTATTTCGCGCCGCCTAAGTTAAAGTCACTCAGAAATGTATGACGTTACAGAGACATCGCACCAAGTCCACCTCCTAAACAGCCATAATGTGTTCAGGTAAAAAGAAAGGCCATTTATTTATTCATATCTGAAGCAGGGAGGTCACAAGCTCAGCCGACTGGCAGAAAACTTAGCATTAATTAGATATGACATTTTGAAACTGTTTCATTTGGATTCCTTTTAAACTCTTTGGATCTTTCACTTCTAGAGTTCTTGTTAACGGAACGAAATAATGTATAACCGTTACAATGCAAGCAGACACGGCCGTCGTGGCAAGTTAATAGATAACACACGTAGTGCATGCCAACGAGCTTAGGTAGAACACATATTAGCAAAAAAGGCGAGACAAGGAATATTGTTGAAAGAAGAGCATGGTACACGCAGACCAAATGTCTGGGGATTCGTGAATAGCTTGACGGTCAACTAACAAGAATGAGTTCCGTTTTAGATCGAAGTTGGATTGGAGTGATCAGACGCAGCATCGTCACAAAATGGCTATCATAGCGGGCGGACAATAAAATCCCAATAATCATCATTATTTCCCGTGGAGGTATGGGGAGGCTTAGAAATGGCATGTGAGGAGTTCGAGGGTCGGTTTTGAATTGCGGGTAGGTGGCCCTAGTCGCCACCGAGCATTCTGAGCAGAGCATGCGGGACGCGTTTGGTTTTACTTTAAGTTGGACTACATACTTTCTCGACGCTTGCAGAACTCGGAGAAGGTATCGCCAACGATGCATGTTTCGGGGGGATGAAATCACAAAATCTAGACCGCTAAAGGCAATTGCTTGGCGGGGACCCGACATGTCTGTTCCCAGGAAAACAAGGATGTTTTCCGGCTCGGATTCCCACCAGGATATAAACCCATCAGATACCCTTCCTCAGTCGGCGGAATAATGGGTGCTGCGCACGCAAGGTTGTGGGGGATCAACGCCGCTGAGAATCGCCTCGCCAGTGGTTTCGGACGGCTCATGTACGAAGAAGTGCCGCGGGCGATCGACGTGCATAAGTAATGCATTGTCAGGATGGGTGAGATGCTGAACGCATGCACTGACCGGACAGGCCTTATGCAGCAGTCGCCACGAGCCACGACTGACTTGTCAGAATTTGCGCGTCCAATTCAACTTGAATTTGGGGTTATTTAGGTGCACGGACATGCCTTTTCTGACAGAACTGTGGGCCAGCTGATTTGGTGTAGCAGATTTCTAACAGCATGTGTAATAGCTAGAGTAATGGCAACTGTGCATGTGTGTGTGTGGGGGGGGGGGGGGGGGGGCGGTGCTTCTTGCCTGCCTAACTTTTGCTGTTGGTCTGCGTCGCCAGCTGCCGCTGTGCGCTCTTGCTTGGGTGCCGTATAGGTGTTGCTGATTGCGCACGCCGCCTACCAAAAAACAAAATTTGTATGAGGAGCTCATTTGTTGGACTACGAGCCGGATGACGTTGAACGTACGACTTGGCACGTAGGGGCTCAGATACGACCGGCACACACGCACACGCACGCGCGCACACACACACACACACACACACACACACACACACACACACACACACACACACACACACACACACACACACACACACACACACACACACACACACACACACACACACACACCACACACACACACACACACACACACACACACACACACACACACACACACACACACACACACACACACACACACACACACACACACACACACACACACACACACACACACACACACACACACACACACACACACACACACACACACACACACACACACACACACACACACACACACACACACACACACACACACACACACACACACACACACACACACACACACACACACACACACACACACACACACACACACACACACACACACACACACACACACACACACACACACACACACACACACACACACACACACACATACACACACACACACACACACATACACACACACACACACACACACACACACACACACACACACACACACACACACACACACCACACACACACACACACACACACACACACACACACACACACACACCACACACAACACACACACACACACACACACACACACACACACGCACATGATCCACAGAGCTGGGATGAAACGGGTGACCGGCTATTGAGCGGGATGGCAGGACCGGTCAGGTGCAATGTGCCGCTGTCTACACGTGCGCGCTTGTGTGCCCTTAACCACGGTTTCCTGCTTAAGCTATTTAGCCAGTAATAATATCTACAAGTGTCAAAAAAGCGGAGCTTAGTGCACTAAGCGAAATCAGTCGTCATGAATCTCGTGGTTTGCCGAAATCTGCAGGAATCACGCGCAACCAGCGAATTATGTGGGTAAGTGGTCCGCTGGATGTTAGCCCTGGGAGACCCCCTCGGTCCCCACTAATCCAACCAGTCCTCTTGCATTTGGCGCCTCGCCACCATCGCTCCAAGCATGCCCATTTGCTGGCGCCTAAATCACACAACTCATTCCTGGCACGCACACGGGTTGGGCCGCTCCCCCCCTCTCTCTTCAATATCTTGGCATTATCACCAGCACGTCTGCACGGGTCCTCCCTTAACTCAGTCCAGTAGAGCTCAGTAGATCAGTTCGATATCAGCCTGGCAACGACGCGCGACCACTCGGCCGACCTCGGACGTATCTGAGCTGGACATGTTTCCTCGCCTGACCTTCACGGTAACGGCTCCCTATACGGGCGGCGCTCCGTCGCGCCTCGTCCACGTTGGGACGATCGGCCGCGCGTTCGACCACATCCGCGTTCGCAGCACCCCGCTGCTGTGCCTGCGCGTCCGGCAGTGCCCTGTCCAGCACCGAGACGTTTCCTCCGGCGCTTCTGCACCACGACTGCGACCTGCCGTCGTAGGCTCTGCAAGGCACCGCCCCACGGTGCGCACTCAACGGCCTGGAGGTAGACAGCTCATCTGGTGGAACGGTTGAGTCCATCGCCACACAGCGAACACCTGTAACAAAATATATTTCAGAGCAGCAAGAACTTCAGAAATCTTTAGAAGCCTCTAGACGGCCTCGGACATATAGTCGCTAGAATCACCAGAATAAATCACCATGACAGAAGCCTCTAGAACAAGAAAGGCACTAGGAGGCGACCAGGCGACACTTCTGGGAAACAGATCATTCAAATCAATTACCACCTGATCTGCTGGAGCCTTAAGTATGCATTCAATCTGTAACGTGATTCGATGCTTCCTTTTAAAAGTCGTCCTCGGCGCCTCAACAGTCGTTTGAGGCGCTGAGGACAATAGCTAGGGGTTCGCAAAGTGATCACGTTCTCTGTGATTGGTTTCGCTTAGCAGCTTCGCCCGCAGTGCAATGTCATATACGCTTCTCTGGTTAAAGGGAATGTTCCACATTTGAAGATATTGAGATAGGCAAGCCTATTTCTGTGGTAAATGTTCTGATCTTTGTAAGTTTAAATCGGCCGGTAATTTTTTGGCGACATAGGGTTCCCGTCCTTTAACCCTGCGTTTGACCTTGAAGGGTGTCGTTCAGAGGTCATGACTTTTTGAAGAACGCTGGCTCTTTCTCTGGTGATTATTTTGATGTCTTTAAGTTTAAAACCAGCCGGTAATTTTTGGGTGATATGGAGTTCCCCGTCGGTTTAGCCCACGTTTGACCTTGAAGGGTGGCCTTCAGGGGTCAGGACTTTTTGACGGACGCTAGCTTTTTCTGTGGTAAATGTTCTGATCTTTGTATGTTAAAAAACGGCCGGTAATTTTTGGTTGATATGAAGTTCCCCGTCCTTTGAGCCCGCGTTTGACCTTGAAGGGTGACCTTGATAGGTCAGGACGTTTTGGCGGACGCTGGCTCTTTTTGTGATGAATATTCTGATGGCTATAAGTTAAAAAACGTCCGGCAATTTTTGGGTGATGTAGAGTTCCCCGTCCTTTGAGCCCGCGTTTGACCTTGAAGGATGACCTTAGCAGGTCAGAACTTTTTGGCGGACGCTAGTTCTTTCTGTGGTGAATGTTCTGATTTTTGTAAAGAAAAACTCGGCTGGTAATTTTTGGGTGATATGAAGTTCCCCGTCTTTTGAGCCCGCGTTTGACCTTGAAGGGCGACCTTGAAAGGTCAGGACTTTTTGACGGACGCTAGTTCTGTCTGTGTTGAACATTCTGATATTTACAAGTTGAAAATTGGCAGGAAATTTTTGGGTGATATCGAGTTCCCCGTCTTTTGACCTAGTTTTTTACCTTGAAGGTTACATGGCATTGCAAAATAAACGTCCTGTTTGATGTTTTTCACGCCACAATTGACCTTGAAACCGTGTTTCAGGGAAATCGGAACTCGTCGCTGAAAATATCGCTGAATAAATCGCTAACTTCACGGACATGCAGCCAGACGTAAGGAAAATCTCCAAACACACGAAATCTGACGTCAACCGGCCATTCTCGACACGAGGTCTGTTTCGGGTGGCGGGTTAGTGGGTGCGCTATTTTTGGGTTTTTTGTCTTGGTGCTGGTCGTAAGAAAAGCTTTGCTGGGCTGTTTGACATACGCAACGTAGCGATCGCCAGCTTTTATGGCAGATCATTAATGTCAGAGCACGATATGCTGTGCTGATGCTGTTGCTGGTACGCTGTTGATGATGGTTTTGTCAATACTTTATTGTCGGTCCATTGTTGCCTGCAGTGCTGTAGTCCTGACACTGATATAATGTGATGTGCATAGTAATTACAGTTTATATTGTTTGTTATTGGAAATGTAGCGTCATGCAAAAATTAACAAATTTGTGATATTGTCTTTATTGTTTTCAACTGGAAATGTGGCATGTAAACGTTAATAGATTTGTTACGTTGCTCTGAATGGATTGCCAAACATTGTTATTGCTATGGCAAAGATGGTAAGGCTGGGCTACCAATATATTTTTTGGGGTGTTAGGATTATTTATGCCATTAACAGTTAACCTTGATGCAACCATTGTGGTGCATGACATTCTTCCTGTTGATAGTCCTTTGACACTGTTAAATCGGTTGTTACCAGTCATTTATAAATTATAAGCTGCTGGCTCATAGGCTTGACATAGAGTAGTCAACCAGCGTAGTACATTGTGTAATGGCACGGATCAACAGCTTCACTGTGGCACTACCTCAGCGCTGTACTGCGGCATGACATAATGAACAACCATATGGTTTTTGTACTGTAATCCATGCTGCTTCATAATAAAGTCTATCACGAAAAGATGGGTGAAGCGTGCACACTTATACTGACTTCCCATCTCACATATGGCTGACCAAAAGCACATGATACAATATGCAAATCCCTTTCAGCAAAGCAGACAACCAATAAGTAGCATCACTTGCTCAGCCTGTTTTGGGAATCCACCAAAACACAGGTGAGAAAGATGCAAACACATCTTCCATTTCCACAGTCATGCAACATGCTGCAGCCATCAGGCTGCTTTACTAAAAAAATAAGGAAGTTTTACATGTGCAATGACATTCCAAACATGCTGACCTTGCACGAGGCCGGAGACATGATAAGTGCATGTAGTGATGGTTGGATGGGCAAAATGCAAGGACGTGATGAAGCTGCCAGTGCACACAAGGCTCATGATAAAAATATTATAAAATGGTGTCGAAGAAGCCAACAGCAATACTTTTCCACCTTTCTCAGCACCCAGCATTTCACGGAAGTTGCCGTGACTATGACATTGGTGACCCACGAGCAATGCTCACCTGCGTACACAATTTGTGAAGACAGCACAATGTGCATCAGCAATAATACAGCTCTATATTTTCAGAATTCGTTAGGGGAAGACAATTGTGCAAAGCCTTATAATGTTTGCCTATACTGAGCATGTGCATTAATAAGCTGTACGCACCAGCCCCTGCTGCCAAAACGAATTGTTGGTATGACATGCAATGGATTCAATGCATGCTGAAATGTTTCAATGGGCTCAAAATGTTGGCAAGTTTATAATGAATCACCAGCTTGCCCTTGCACACCCTTGCAACTATGTGCTAGTGTTTCTCTTGGCCTGGCAGTGTTCCTTTTTCATGTTAAAACACAAACATAAAGATAGAGCAGGTATCAATATATCACATTTTATTGGGAGTCAGTGGACTTAAAGAATGCCAAAACAATGTTTTCTCTCAGAGGTACAAACCTCGCACGCACACTCCCCACCACATCAAGATCAATACAAGCCACTGGCACATACCACCAGTGGTCACACACATTTCAAGCCCCCGATTCACACTCTTGTCAGATAAGTGTGATCTCATACTTGCACAGCTCGCGGAACTATCAATTTGCAAGTTCTCGCGCAATATCCGCACAGATTTTCAGTCATAGCACCGCATTTCGCCGTGAACTCCCTCCAGATCAAAGTCCCAACGGGGGTTCATGGAAATGCCGCTCAATAGGTTTCTTCAAGAAGAAGAAAATAACGCTAGCAGGGGAAAAAAGGCAGATTTGCCGTCGCGTCTTCTTTTTTATAACATTCGTGAGTGTGCCCGTTTTTAGGGTGCCGTACTTTTTGCGGACAGTGGCGTTTTTTATAACATTGACCCGTGGCTTAGAAATGAACAAAAATCACCCGTTCACGACAAGTGTCGCACGAACCGAAAGCGCTCACGCTTACGTTCCCGACACGCATTCAGCGGTGAAATCTTGCTAACAGGCTATCATCTTCCGCGCATTGCATCATAAGTGCCGCATCATTGCTTTTACAAATGTACCAGCGGTTATGCTGATTTGACCATAAGCAGAAAACAGCCTGTAATATGATCACGATCGCATGAGTTTCTATGACGTCATTAAAGCTGAGGTAACTTTGAAATAGGCTCCAAATAAACCTTTTCGCGCCTTTGCGGGCGTGTACGACTACGACCTAGGTGCACGACTGGCACCCCTCTCCTGCCTTCGCTCGAGTACTTCCGCTGGGTACTCCTTTGGGTACCTCCCTCGGTGCTTCCTCTTTTGGTTCTTTGCGTGGTGCTTTATTGCCTCGCAATTTCTTTTAATTGGGTCTATCCGCACTCGTTTCTGGATTATCCCAATGTCTCGTTGGAATCCTCCCTTCGCCTGCCCGCCTGTCCTACTTCCCGGGTTTCGCTCCCGACGTGCCGTGAGGCGACGACTTGCGTCGTCGTCGTGTCATGCGTCGTGTCACTCGCGGTGCGTGTAAGCCCCCCCCCCCCCCCCCCATTTCCGCGTGCCTCGTCTCGGGCGGGTCCTACGCATTCCCCACTTGCTTAGTTTTTACGCGACGCGGCCCCTTGACACCAGCTGGGGTAACATCGGCGCCGTCATGGTGGGCTTCTAGGGGAGAAGACGCCGCGAGTGGACGTTTTATCTGCTGGTCTGGCGTCGCGCGTCCAATCCCGTCCGTCCGGTCGAGGGCAGATGCTTTCTTGCGACGTGGCGGTCCGATTGGAAAAATAGGACCGCTGTCATGCAAGATCCGGGAATGGGCCGATGTTTTGCTGCACCTGGTCGGTGGTCGCGCGTCGCTTCATATCGCAGATTTTGTCAACGACAG
This sequence comes from Pollicipes pollicipes, assembly GCF_011947565.3. Taxonomy (NCBI): domain Eukaryota; kingdom Metazoa; phylum Arthropoda; class Thecostraca; order Pollicipedomorpha; family Pollicipedidae; genus Pollicipes; species Pollicipes pollicipes. The sequence continues at coordinate 14,656,439 of NW_023596461.1, read as the reverse complement.
GCAACCCCCTCTGTTGTTGCTGCGATCGGCTGAAGGTTTTGCCGGAACCGCAGTCCCTTCCCAGTATCCATTTGGCCTAATAGCTTTGTGCCATTCGGAAGGGGTGGAAGTTCCCGCCGCCTGCCCGTTAATGCCGTAACACTCCCCCAATGCCGCCCAGAAGAGCGTCAGACCGGCAACGACGCGGTGGTTCCAGGGGCACCCGGACAGGTGGTCGAATAGGAAAAAATCGAATGGAAAAAGCTGAACAATTATAGTCGAACGACAAAAAGACGAAAAAGAATAAAGTCCATTGGGGCAAAAGTCGGGTCGAAAATGAAAATGTTCACTCGAAAAAATCAAAAGGAACAATATTCGGCATGCATAACAGCCGAATCGGACAAAATCGAAAGGCAAAAGGTCGAAAGAAATCAAAGTCGACAAGGATACGAGTCGAATCGGAAAAAGTCAAGGGACAAAAAGTTGACAGGAAGAAGAGAAAATTTGGAATAAATCGAGAGGCGCAGCATCGACAAGGATAAAGGCCAACTCGAACTTGTTAAAACACCGGTAGTCAAAATGGCTTACAACAGAAAAGTAGCTAGGATGTAGCGGCTGCTCTGCAAGGTGGATGAAGCTGTGACCACGGGAAAAAACAGACAGGACTGGATGGAGCGGAATGGGAAGAGACGGGAGCGAGCAAGGCACCGGGTGAGAACAGACGAGATGGGACAGAATCGGATGGAACCGGACGAGACCAGATCACACCAGAAGGCACCGGGCGAGAACAGACGAGATGGGACCGAATCGGATGGAACCGGACGGGACCATGCATAACCGGACGCTATCAAAGAGCGCCGGACGTCACCGGACGGGGCCGAAAGGAGCCAGAAAGGACAGACCAACCGGGCATAAACGGACGGAACAGGAAGAGGTCAGATGCCACTGGATGGAGCATGATGCTTTAGGACGTGACAGGGTGGGACCAGGCGTAGCCTAACGTAGCCTTCAGAGAAAGTACTAACGAATTAGATGCGACGCCAAAGCAAAGTTCTCAACTGTCTCGCAGCATCGCCTGGGTCTCGTCAGCGGCGCGACGGCGCGCGGCTCCGGTGTCCCGACGTTTTACGTTAGGCGAAGGGTGGAGGGCGGGGCACGCGGGGCGCCCGAACGACAGCGGACGGTGTCTGTTGTGCGACTGTGTCGGCAGTGGACCTGCGTGAGCGTCCTGAAGCCCTTAAAGCAGCCACATTTTGTGGACCCACTTCAGACACATAACTATGTGCGAGGACGCCCTTACACTTCTGCTTATTCGGCCAGGGGCGTAGCTTTGCTACACGGTTGGGGAAGGGGAGGGCGGTGCAAGTAAACATGACATGATCTGCGCTCAAAACGCCTATGAACAAATTTTTCTTCGAATTCGACCCACTTCCTTCCTAAAAATTGGGACTTGGGTTCCAGCGACCAACTCCCACCCCCAGCTGAATAGGAAAATGCAGCTCTGTGTTCGGCATCATGAGTTCAGAGTTTTTATGCCGAGTTACCAGCCTTCAGTATAGCAGGAGGTCCGATTAAACGATGCTATGAATAAGACATCCACCACATTGTCAGTACTCAGCGTTTCAAGATGTGCTCGTGATAACAAGTGTGTTCTCATAAGCATTCAACAGAACCTCATGGAATTTCCGCTGGCTTTGTCCCTTTGACCGTTTCGCCCTCTCACTTTTCTATTTTGAGTTCGCCCTGTCAACTTTACTTCCGATTTTTGTCCTTGCAAATTTTTAAAGATGACTTTCCAGTTAGACTTTAATCTTGTCGACTTTCTGTCCTTCCACTTTTTCCGCTTCACCTTTTCTGATGTCGACTACAATCCCCTCTGACTTTCTGTCCTTCGAATTTTTTTCCGATTGCACTTTGTTGTTCACTTCCTACCGTTTCTCTGTTTTTGAACGTCATTTCACCATTCCAGTTTTTCCATTCGACTTTTTCACGGGCACTGCTCTCAGGTGATATTTACAGGGTTGGCTTTCTCATCTTCCAAGAAGATGTGACCAACCAGAAGCTCACACTTTCGCACGACAGCCTACATTGTGACCTTCTTCGAATGGAGCGGGCTACAGAAGACGTAACCTGGCTTCTGCGGGCCCCAGTGCACGATGCTGTGACTGTCGACCCGACCACGCAACCAGAAGAGCACTCGTCCAAGAGTCAAACGTTTGTAAAGGCCTTGTGATGTTGTTTGAACCAATACGCTATTTTCACGCGCCGCTATAGTTTCATCTCCATTCGTTTTGAGAGTTGGCCGAGCGTTTTGATTGGATGGATTTTTGGGATCAGCGCCCATGCCAAGCAACGGCTGTGCCGTGAGCCCTTATCACGTTAGCTGAACGTTGAATTCTTGCCAAGCGGCACAGTTTAGCAGCGAGGGTTAACGCGCCGTAATGCTAGTCACGGTACGTATTTTCCCCTGACGTCAGCTGAACTCAAGCGCGGCCGTGGCCCCCGGGCGCAGGCTGCAGTGCATCCTATTCAAGGGCAAAGAGCGAACACCTCAAACGACTCGAACCGGAGGCGGCTTGTGCTCGGCCGGGGCGCTGGCCACCGACGCTTTCGCCGCGGACGCGGGTCGGGCAGCTCCCGCGTAGCAGGTGGTGCCGACGGACTACGACGCGGAGTCGTGCGCTCATCTGTAAAAGTGTCGTATACTGAGCGGGCTGAGCGGGCTGGACCAATCAGACTGTTGTTACGCCCAAACACTTATCACGAAGATACGAAATTCACTCGATGCAAAGTATAGCTATCACAGGATCAATGCCATACGAATGGAAATGTGGAAATTATGGCGGGACTTCAAGAGCACAACGGGAGTAACCAATTTTAGAGAGCTATAATGCTGGGTGACTTGTCAGTCCTGGAATGTACAGCATTGTATGCGCTCATTTTGCTAGGTAAGTGGTACATGTTTTTAATATAGGTCGGTTTGGTCTACATCAACCATTGCAGGCTTCGCGAGTCATGCTCTGAAATATTTAGCGGAAGACAATTACATAGCCCACCTTACAAACAACAAACAACGGTTTGATCAGCGAACAGGACGGCGCACTGAACCGCTAAAAAAGCGAACAGGCCACTGGACATCATATAAAGATCCATCCAGGCCAACACAGGACCGGTCCTCAGGGTCGGTCGGCCGGCTGGGCGCACTGCTGCCAAGTCTAGAGTTGACAAGTCGGCGACTCGCTCGCCCGGCCGGTGGCCAGGGGCACTGCTTCGCAAGCCCGCCGCGCAGAGACGCGAAGCAGTGCGGGCGGGGGCCGCAAGCGGAGAATTGTTGGCTCTTTGTAGCGCTTGTGTGCTGGTTTCAATGAGCTTTGTTCTATATTTTCGCTGTTCTATTTTGTGACACATTGAGCGTAATAAAAGAGTTTTGAATGTAAAAAAGAAGCCACTCGAACCCAACCCGCCACGATTGGGTGAATTGGAGCGAAGGCGCCCATCTGTCAGTTTTGGACGAAAAGTTGCCCTGTAAAGCTTTGTTCTGAAACCCTAGCACATGCGCTGCATCGGACTTTCCCTCAGTCCCAGCATCTGCAGCCGCTGGAGCCTGAATCGCATTCGGATCTCTGTAACGAAATCACAGAATTACTAGGCATTCTTCCCAGCTTTTGCTCTCTTCGTCGTTCATAAAGTGCTTTCTTTAAGCCAAGTAAGTCTTTCCGAATGGCCTTCCTCTCACTTTAACATTAATTGCTTTGATGTTGCCCTATTGGGCATTCTTTGCTTTTTCTCAAACTTATAGAGATATAGCCTGTGCACATCCGCGCCGAACAGCGTCAAAATAAAATCTTAAATGCAGAGCATTTATTGCTCATCTGCCTGTAAAGGAGCCTGCCAATAATGAAAAACGCATTAAGAAATTGGTGGTGTGTGGATAGATTGTCATACTGACGTTCCATCTCGTCATTTGTCACTTGAAAACAGTTTGCAAATACTCCATAGACAACATTGAAACAGCAATTTACGTGGGAAGCGTTTTGCCTGGGACACACGGTAATATGCAAGATATGCATTTTCATGATTAACAAGGCTCATTAACGAATGCTCTAATCGCATTTCGTCCTTTAATTTACAGTTGCAGTTGCATCGTTTGCAGTTGCATGTCCCCCCCGCTATCTTCCGCGTGACGTCTTCCGCCGCGCGCCGCCATGGCGTCGTCAAAACGAGCCTGTTATCGTTATAACAATATAAGGGCCAGATTGAACCACCACCAAGCGGCCCACGCCATTCAGCTGTCGGATGTAGTCATGCATGCGGATGGTAAGCCTTTTGCACCCTGGTCGAAGCGGAAGTCTGTAATGCATTCCTGTGGTGAAGGTTGAACACGGAACTACACGGTCATATAAGACAGCGGGCAGTGATGACGAAACCTGTCCACATATGAGGGATGAGCAAACTAAATTTTTACTCATTTTGTTTTGATCAACACCACAAGTTTCATGTGAAATGTATAGCGGAGATAAGAGACAGCGTCTTTCATCTCCCCTCCCTCTGCCCTTAAGGGGATATTCCACATTCGCATGGCGTTTTGAGCTGAAAAAGCATCTTGAACATCATTCGGTGCACTTCACAGCCCTGCACTTAGCAAGACATAAGCTGCTCTGGTTTCTGAGCAACACGCCCACAAAGATGTGTAGACTTTTTTGTGCAGACTACTTCAAGGTCACCTAGGCATCCATGGCATCATAATCACGTTATTCAAATATTGCTATTGTATTAGCTATGCGGCGATCAAGACTATAAAACAACAATGCCGATTTGTTCATACCTGGCGCTTGTGAGCACGAGTTCAGATATAGCGGACGCCAATTGTCCCTCACTCAATATCGTGCAAGGTACGATGACGCAATCAAAGAATGACGCATTGAGGAGCATGCTTACTAATTAGAGAAACTGTGTTGTCTCAAGGAGCATTACACTTAAATTTAGGCAAATAGATATAAGTGAGTTTTTTTATTACCTCCGATACTTGCTCCCGTATCTTGGAAATGTGGAACATTCCCTTCAACTCTACGCCCCTTGCAGGGTAAATTCAGGCTGTACGTAAGAATGTCATTGAAGTGGAAGAGGTGTGAAGATGTAATAGAAAAAGGAGAAAGGGAGAGAGTGAGAGAGAGTGAGGTAGATAAAAAAAGAGAGGGAGAGAGAGAGAAAGAGAGAGAGAGAGAGAGAGAGAGAGAGAGAGAGAGAGAGAGAGAGAGAGAGAGAGAGAGAGAGAGAGAGAGAGAGAGAGAGAGAGAGAGAGAGAGAGAGAGAGAGAGAGAGAGATAAAGAGAGAGAGAGAGAGAGAGAGAGAGAGAGAGAGAGAGAGAGAGAGAGAGAGAGAGAGAGAGAGAGAGAGAGAGAGAGAGAGAGAGAGTGCGTGTGTATGTTTGCATGCTTGTATGTTTTAATTGTTTAATCATAATTCTTACAATCTGCGCGTATCTCGTGCGATTTAAACGAAATAAGGCTGTAAAACTCCGTGCAATTTTGAAAGAGTGCGTTGAACTTTACCCTGAAAGTTATGTGGTCTGATACTTGGAGCCTGTGATTATTTTCTGAATATATATCGTTACGTATTCCCCTTTGCATTGACTCTTAACACGCGGTCGGGTGTGGTATGTATCAAATTGACCTCCCGAAGGTTTTTCCGGAATGGTTTCCGAACGACGCGGCGCAGTCACTCCAAATTTTGCCCAGCTGTAGAAAAATGAGTAGTGGGTCGTTTAATATAGAAACTTGGATGTACCTTGTAAGATCGCTGACCTATGGCAGGCTAAAGTCAGACCACGGTTTCAGTGAAGTCAAGTTATAGGGAATCGTTCAACCTGATGCAACAACGGAATGTTAGGCGAAGCTATATATCTCGAGATGTTTTTTTTAGGCAACACAAATATTGGATGAGCAAATTACGTTGACCTTAGGTCGGGTATGAGGGTCAGATGAAGGTCAAACCAACCTGCTTTGTTGCTCTAGGGCCGCTGTATGGGGTAGTTTCTGGTGCCCATTTCGAATTTATTGGTAGACGGAACCACATTATACATGTCTCATGGACATTTTAGAGGTCAGAATAGGTAACTGACCTAATACCACCCATGCCAACATTCTGTTTTTGGAAGCATACTGTCTAGCGGAATCTCTGTCGCTTATTCGAATGCAAAACTCAGGGCAGCCCCGTGTGATTCTGGTCACCATGACCTTCAAAAGGTCAGGCAACGTCACTTATCTGAAATGAACTTGTGCCCTTTTGCTTAGAAAAATTTATCTAGGTTCTGGGGGCACTTGGTCAGGTCATTATCTAGAAGCATCAAACTTTAGCGTAAGTGAGTTAATATACAGATCAACACATCCTGTAAATTTGATGTCTCTAGCTTTCTTAGTTCCCGAGATCGCAGGGGGTCAAACTGACCCCCACCAGAGCGAAGGGTATCTGGCCGGCCACCCGGGCGCGTATTAATGACATTGTTTTAACTTTCGTATCCAAGAGGAGGTGGAGTCGGCGGAGGGGGAGGGGGGGGGGGGGGGGCGCAGAACGGCACCCGCCATCTGCAAAACCAAGCAGGGGAAAACACAAGTGAAATGACATGGGAAAGCTCTCATTTAATTGCATGGCATAGGTATGATCGAACCACGCTGGCTTTGACCTCTGATGGGTCACACAAGCTCATAGGGATCAAGCTCGCGCTTGTTAAGCTCTTTCCTCTAACCGAAAAACTAAGCACATAGCAGCAATGCGGTAGAGACACTATATAGCCGGTGACAATCTGCATCAGGACTCTGGTGTTGCCGGCTACCTAAGGACAGGTTAGACCTCCAACTGCGAATAAGTTCAAACACTGTGACTGACATCTTACAGGAAATTTGGTTGCAACGCTTCAACGCAACACTGTGACTGACATCTTACAGGAAATTTGGTTTCAACGCTTTGTGCGAGTTGTTCTGGGCCCAATGTACACACAAAGCAGAGCAGGCTGCTGTTATTCCTGGCCTACATTTCAGTGGTGCCAGTTCCAGTTCGAAGGATTATGCTGCCTATTTTCCGGTTTTGTCTGATTGTTGTCGGACAGGACTTCGGAGAATCATTTCTCTGGCCATGGAGTGTAACGCCACGACCACAACCTACCATGCTGGGTCAAACAGGTACTTGTTTTCGGAACCCGATCCCGACAGTGGCTCAAGTTCGTCTCTTGGCCATCTGTCTGACCCACTTTATGACCTAAAAGATTGTGTACACATTCAACTGGATTATGAACAAAGCAGGTCATGCTTTGACACAAATCCTTTCCTAGCATGCTTTGTCAAAAGCCTTGCCCTCGTTACCTTTCGCGAAATCGTTGGCTTGCGGCCTGGCATCTCCTGGTAACGTGTCTGTCCTCGAGCAGAAAGCCGCAGCTGTGTTCTCGGCTTTGGGTGAACAGCTGTGATTTGGCAGCGTCCCTTCTGTCGTTTCATTGGCCGGGGGAGGGACACCGTAGGCTCCCGGCGACCTTCGGCTTGCAGTCTGCTTTGTCCTACATTCACCCATCTCCTTCATCCTACGACTGCTAAATTATGACGTATGTGGTCTACTGGTCTTGGTCTTTTGACGCACTGGTCGAAGAGGCCTGACCCAAACACTCATCGAAACTGATACCTTGACCTGGCTCATTTTGACTTCAAAACTTAATTGTGTTTCTTTAACATTGACCAGGTGTAGTGCTTAGCATTAATACCATCCGATGCCGGCGTCCCACCACAGCGCAGCCGTGCACAACGCAGCAGTTAAGTATGCCATGCCACTCCCTCTTTGTGGCATGCTCAGCAGGGTGGCTCAGGAGGCCCACGGCAAGGGCCTGACAGCGTGTCGCATCATCCACTCAAGGAAGAATTGGTGGCCGTCCAACGTCGCAGACCAGTTTGGATACCTGCTATTAACGAGCTATCTCGTCATCGGTTCTCTCAAAGTCGGTACGCGTGGCACTCGAAGGGCGACGCCAGGGAAATAAGGAAGATCAGGTGTGGGAGATCAGGCGTGGGAGACCAGGTTCGGGGAGATCAGGGAGGCTAGGCGGCGTCAGGTAGAGCAGGCGGGCTAGCAGAAGGGACAGCACTGCTGCATGACAACACGGTCATGGCCATCGTATGTGTTGCAGCTATTAATTCCCTCTCTGCCACGATCATTGATTCTACTAAGAATAAATATACAAGTCTTGTGGCTTATAAATTTGCGATGTTCCAACATCGGAACAGGTTCGAATTCGATACGCCGTTGTTCGCGTGCCTTTACCCGCAAATCAGTATCATCAGCTAGTGATATAAATGCATGGATACAGCTAACTGACTGATAAAGAGTTGATGATAAAAGATAACACCCGATAATAACAAAGCATAGGCCAGATGAAATGTCACACGCTTAGAATCTAATACCCTCATTCCCTCGGTCGTTTTGCTTTGAGTCCAAATGATTCAGATATGTGCTTGTCTGTGACTGAAATATTATTTCTCAATGTCCTAGCAGAGACCATGGGGTGCCTGTATTGATACTTTACTGAGAATGTGAGCTATTCATCCATGGTCTATTACCGTTAGCCTACGGCTTCGGCACATTGTCCACTTCGGGCCATCGAACACTCTTAGTGTAATTACACCAACAAAGGAATGACGTTTTTATGCACCGTCTACTCTCAACATAAAGCTCATATTCGATCTTAGCACAAACCTTAAGTCAGGAATAGCTTACTTCAACATGTGCGACCCCAATCGTACAAACAAGCGCGCCTTTTCTCTGCACCTAACCCACAGTACTTTGGTATGCGCGTCGCCCGCGCCGCGCAGTTGTCCGATCGCCCGGCCGACCCCCCTGATCGCATGATATGCTTGGGGGGGGGGGGGCGGGGACGGGGTACTGACCGCATGACATCCGTCGGACCGGACCGGCGCGCTCCGGCCCAGGACCGGCCGAGGCAGACGCCATCCAGCAGCCAGCAGCGGCGCACCGCTGGCCGGCCCGCACCTCTGCGCAAGGTGAGATGGGACACCGGGCGGCCAGCAGTCCGTGACAAATTGAAAGCTTTTTGATAAATCATCGACCGGTTTGACTCGTGTGTGTGTGTTCCACTTCATGTAAATTATAACAGGGTCGCTACGCACTTTTCATCGACGGCAAACGTTTTAGTTGCGCACCGTATATGCAGGTAGAATGGCTGGCCATTGGAGAATGTGCACCTGAGGATGTGACTCGATCTTGCAGCTAATGTAGCGAGGAAGAAAGGACTGTCACGACCGGGGTAACTACTAGTATCGCATCAATACAAATAATTTGCATTCTTAGAAAATGTCGTGTTAAAAGCTATGCGCAAACAATGGTATAGTGCATGAATAATATTGCGACTAGCCATGGTACCATTAGAAATATTTACGGATATATTACATGTATATATATATATATATATATATATATATATATATATATATATATATATATATGTACATGTAATATATCCGTAATTATTTCTAATGGTACCATGGCTAGTCGCAATATTATTCATGCACTATACCATTGTTTGCGCATAGCTTTTAATCTGGTGCGTAATAATTTTGCGTAAATGTGACAAGGGTCGGAAGCTCCCGGACACTTCCAGCGTTAGTTGTGTGACGTCATTTTGACGCGGCGTAGAGTGAGCAAATGGGTTAAGCCAGATAAACAGTTACGTAGTACATGCACGCAAAGATGCAAGCTTCTGTGAACCTCTGTTGCTGCATGATTTCAAGTTAGGCTGACGTTATTAATGGACAGTCCACAGTAATTCGCACTTTTCAGATGCAGTCATTCATGTATAGATGAACGGAAACATCACGTGTCAAGACTGCGGTTAAACCACGATATATATATATATATATATATATATATATATATATATATATATATATATACGCTGTCTCCAGGTTTCGATGAGTTCCGGCAACGTGCGCTGTCGATAAGCAGCATTTGCAGCCCAGTGAGTTAGATCGGTGACAAGTTTGCTAGCCCCAGTTTCTGTGAAGCGCATGCAAATCAAATCGCTTTAGTTATCATGTGTCATGCGCATGCCCTCAAAATGTGCATGGTCGTGGTATGAATCAGTTACGGCATGCATAGTTTACATTTAAACTAGACAGTCGGGCCATATCTGACCACACTTGCAAAAAGTCGGTAGGGGGAGGGGGGGGAGGGGGGGAGGGGGGGGGGGGGGCAGAGCATCGCCGGGACGGGTGTGAGCCACCCCGCCTCTAAGCGCAGACACACTCTCCTGTCGGGCCCACCGCTCGCGACGGGGCCCCCGGGGTGGCGGGGTCTCCTCCCCCAACCCGGTGCTGGTCGGCCGGTCCCGGTGGCTTGGGCTCGTCTTACGGCCGCGCTCTGCGGTTCAGCGATGGCGGCGATGTGGGCTCCAGTGGCGCCCCAAAGTGTCCAAAGGATGACGGGGATTACTGACCAGCCCTGTCGATGAAAAGAGGATTGCAGAGGCGGTAGGATTAACGAAATCCACTGTTTGTTGAATTCTTAAATGTCAAGCAGTGTCCATGACCAAAATGAGGATTACGGTGACCTTTAGTCGAGAGAATGCTCCCATGTCGCGATTTGTCTTGCATGGATAAGTTGTGTGTGAATCGAATCATGGACGGTGTTTCTGGTGGTCAGGCCGGTCTCGGTGGTGGGATTTTGCTCTCGTTGAAATGGGTGCGGCAGCCACGCTTTGCTGTTGAGTGTCAAAAGGCCGCTCGTGATAAAAGCGGGATGGTGTTTTGGGGAACTTGTGTCGCTAACTCCGTTCAATGGAGACGTTTAACATCCTATTAGCTGTTGTTTAATATCCCCAACCAATTCTGCATGCCGTGTACCGTCGCTGTTTTTCATTTATCGCCCGGTCATCCGCTGTTAAAGTTGCCAGCAAGCTTAATCTGTTCTGCAAAACAAGACTTATAGAATATATCTCACAATACATCGTTTTTGCTGACGTTTACTAACTAATTGCAGATGACCCCAAATGAGCTTCTGTCATCAGCACAAAATCATGTGTATCACCCTAATAAGGGGGTCGGTGGGAAATATGGGGACTACACCCTCCTTTAAGGTTTTCTGTGGATATCTCTCCGGCATGTCGTGTATTCGCGCCCAAATTTTCAGTAGCTTATGAAGCATCCAGTGCACATCATTGGGCACGTAAAACGCGTCCCTGGCTTTTTTGGTTTCAGAGCTGCGACCGTTTCTTTAGGAGCACCGCTGGTCTACGACCGGCGCTGGCGGCTGGCGCCTACTGATGACTCTGCGAACGGCGCGAGGCGGTCGACACTTTTATATTAATGGAGTTATACCTAATGGTTGTATGTTCGAAGCACATCACGCTGTGTGCTAGTGTACTAATGTATTCAGAACTCAGTCAGAAGCTTGCTTACTAGATTTATTGTCACTGTAAGGCATGATAAGTTATGGGTATGCAAAGCTGAAACGTTCTATTTTCAGCCTATTTTTGACCTTAGACCGGGCATAATGGGGTCAAATGTCAGCCTAGCAACACAAAACTTACCACTGCTCGCGAGACCGCGTTGTGAACAAATCGCTGGTATTTTCCATAAGGATTCTTCTTTCTTAGTCAAGAAACAGCAGGGCTCGCACCGATCCCCCCCCCCCCCCCCCCTAAACAGTTATGAACGACGGCGAATCACAGCGAAGGTTAATATGACAGTAAGGTTTGAACATGATCGTTTAACTTGCAAACAGGCGTGTAAGCAATGCGTTCACCGCTGCCAAGTGGTGTTCTTAGGCCAGAATCAAGCACTTAAGCTTTTGGATCTGACTGTTTCAGAGAGCTACACTGAAGTTCCTGCCCAGTGCCGCACCTTTCAAACGTATTTCTCCGGCTTAGGGAATATTGTGCTCTTCGTCATTGACCGCAGTTTACCGAGCGCGGGCTTTTCCTGATGTTCGCCATGATTTATCAGAAGACGTGGTGCTTAGCAAAACTGCAGGTTGAGTCTCCAAGAATTGCACCGTAATGACACGTGGTCAGGAGGTGGCTGATTGACGATGAAACCGTGGCGAAAACTGAGCTGGCGACAGCTGACTGGAAAAGAGGCACTGCAGGCCCAACATAACTAACCAACTATTGTTAAATCAAACTCCTTATGGCCCACGATACCGTCCCAAGCTGACTGGGGACAAATTTCGTCATGAACGATGCCTCAAAGCATCGATGCGTTTTCTAAAATGGAACGGACGCATTGTAAAGCGTTGATGCCTATGATCAGAAACTACAGGAAAGCTTTGCTGAAAGCCCTCTATTTCGACACAAACTTGACGCACTCACGTTGTGAGTCCCCACCCATTTGGTCGGAAGTGGGTGTGTAAAGCTAGCAGGATCGTGCGGCTGCGGGGATCCCGAAAGGCACGTGTGCGGGACATGCACGCACTGGACCTGACCTCGCAATGGGTTACAAGCTTTAAGTCACTAGATCAACTTGCCCGCCGCGGTGCTCAATTGGTTAGAATTACGTACTCCCATCCGGCCCGTCCCGGGCTGGGTGGGTTGGAGCCGCTCCGCATCTCCGCATTCGTCTCTGACTGAGATGGCCTGCGCCGGCGGCAGCGGCCGCTCAAGGTCAGATGACGTCAGGGAGCCGGGCGGACCATGCCGAGCATTACGGAACGCTTAACTTTCGCTGCTTAATTCCACCGTTGACCCATATTTTCGCGATCGGGTGGTGGGGTCAAGGTTCCCACAATAAGCACTGCTTTCGTGGGCTCTGGTCCCAGAAGTCCTTCCAGTCAAAATGTTCGGACTAGATTCATTAAAGAAGTCGTTGACCCCTTCTAAGCGAGCTTAAAAGTCAATTTTTGTCGACATTTTTCTGGCAGCGGGCTTCACAGGTACCCTTTACATATTCTTGTGAAAATTTAGCAAGCTAAAGCTACGCAGAAAACGGCGATTGAAAGATATCGTCAAAACGCGTTAGATGGGTGTTGCTAAAAAATAGTGAACATGAACTTTGGTGGATCAAACCAAGTCAAAGAAGTCACATTAATACTTGATAGACCCCTCCCATTATTTCAAGAAATAGATATGCAAGACAATGCGGAAGACAGCATTGAATGGCTTCTGGAAACCTTTATCAGATGGGCGCTAGTGAATATCGGCGCATGTTTTCCTTGTAAGGTCAGATAGGTAAATAATTATGTTGTTTGGGCCTTCCACTTATATCAAAAGTGTAACAAGCCACATCAATCGGGGAGAGCATGGTCACAAAGGCTTGGTCAAGCCGTGCGACTTTGTCATTAGGGTTTTAATGAGGTGACATCCAAACGATCAAATCTGGACTAAATGTTAAAGTTTGACCCTGCTTGACCCTGGATATCCGTACCTAGTAAAAGCCACCAGAACAATAGCGAAATTTTCCGGAGAAACACGAATGAAAGAGCAGTCGAGTAGCCTGGAAGAGCTGTTTTGGTATACATTTCCTGTGCAATATCCGTCATTGCTACTTTTAAACACAGGGTCTCAAACATGACCCTAAGAAGGACATGACTCATGAATCGTTGATGTAAGAAACATCGTTTACCGCGGAGAGGGAGATAGGGGGAAACAGAAGCATTGTTTACAAAATGTATGGCAATTATCTGAACTTAGGCCTCTAAAATGTCATCACTGTTCTCAAAAGCGCCAAAAGGTTGTTTTCCGGAAAACCCTTAGAGAATCTCTGAGGTCCCTCTCAAATTGCAAGCATTAAACCTTTGGAGGGCATCTGTAACACTGTTTTTCCCATTGATGTGGCTTATTTAGTTGTCGGCATAGCTGGGCAGGCCGATGAAAAAATGGCTTTAGCCCCTTTGACCTGTCAGGGCTTAGTTCAGGCCACAACTTGTTCACTGAAGCCAATATAGCAAATGCCTTTAAGAGCAATACATTGCTCTTGAGCAAAACGCCGTTTCTCCTTTATTGTAGCGTGCTGAGTTCTCGAGATAACAGGAGCGTTCTATAAAATACCTATTTGACCACTTCATCCTGATCGAGGCTGTCAAAGGTCGCATTCACCAACATTCAATCACACAAATCTGATGCAGTTTGGTGAGAGCTTACTAATGCCGTTTTCTTCGCCGTTCTAACTTGCTTATATTTCTGTGTCTTGGGCGAGACCTCTGATACCGGCTCCGCTGGGCGAGGGCTTATATGCATGGGGCGAAGCATTAAGGCAAATTTATATTCAAAGCACAAACATGCACGTCTGCATGAGGTATTTTCGCTGAACTATTGGAAAGCTAAACGTGCACATCCGATGGCCTTCGCCAGATTCCAAACCGTGAACGGGCTACGGCGAACCTCCTTCCATGTCTGCGCAGGACATCATTCATGCAGCGCACCGTGCAGGAAGCCGACGCTCTGCAGGAGGGCTATCTCCTATTCAAAACTAATAGCCACACAGGGCCGATGCCTATCGCTTGGGGCTGCGGTGCCTGACTGCGCAAAACTAAGAATCTGCCTTTGATAACTGGTTTTGAGCGGATCGTGCGGGTTGTGAAGGAGATTTTGCAAGCCTGGTTCGGCTCATGTATTAGGTCAAGAGCGCCCTAAAGTAGAGAAAGTGAGCGGATGACACAAATGTGATCGCTGTTATACTCGGCTCGAGCTGGATTATGATTTTCCCGGAGTTAGTGCGCTGCTAATTCCGTTATCGCTTAGACTCAGTCGTTGGAACAGTAGCTTTAGACCGGTAACCAGTAATAACACCATCAAGCATGCGGAAAGCTTCGGAGGCGCACCTTAGCCCCAGTTCATGTGGAAAATTCATGGCGTGATCATGGTAACCCCGTGTGCATCCTTCCAGAGGTCGTATGTTGACCCGTTAGTCAAAGACCCGAGGGATTTCTGCCTGCTGAGGCAACTCTATAGACTTCAAGATCGAACGATGGCAGACTGGAATAGTAAACAGAGGACTATCCGGTGCCCAAATCCATACAGGTGGCCACCATTCTGTATCACGAGATCGACCTAATGACGAATGGTAACCTGCGGCTCTCATGAAATGCCATTATCTCCGATTTGCAGCGCTCCAGCTCCGTCCTGAAGCCCTGCTCGCCCCCGTCCGACAGGCAGCTGAACCACGCTCTCCTCGGCAAGGACAGCAGGTCAGAGGAGGCACACCCCCGCCACCTGTCCCAGCCCGCCCAACCAGTGATGGAATACCAAACAGAGTGCCGTGTACGACGCACCTGCCCAAGGTATCAAGGCCAGACAGGGTTGGGGCATGGTCCCGTGATGCCCGCCACGACTTAATTCGGGCATTTAGCTTATGAAGGCTTATTTGAGCACGTATGATGAATGGATCGCCTTGCAAGTTTAGGAAAAATGATCTGGGTAGTAACAAGCTTGTTGTGACAAAGGCAACGAAAAAAACTAAAAGTTCTCTAAACACTGGGACGTGGAAGCAAAGGGTTAAACCTGAAGTTGTGTTTTATCGACGTCATAGTGGCTAATGGCAAATTCGCTGTTTTATCAATGACACCGAGGTTACCCTAAACATGTTTGCGGAATGTTAACGAAGTTGCAGCACAGCTGCGCTCTCCACAGCATGAAAGGCGGGTCAGCGGACGCACGCCGCCGACGCCTGTGCATGGAATGAAGCGCAAAACGATTGTGATTGGGGCCTGTTTGGGCCCTGCACATGATCCATGATCAATGCGGATGACGGAAGAATGGTGATGCGATTGCTTCTCTCCTGATTCGTACGATATATTCCTTTAGCGTCAACGCTGAAAGCAATCTATGGACTGCTCTTACGATCTTCCTGGGGTTATCACGTCAGAAAATGCTGACTATCCTGTCATGGACGTTTATGCGAGACTTTAACTATTGAGCCATTCGACAAATCTGTGTCCGTCTGATTGCTGTTCGTTAAATTCACATCACGACAAAAAGGCATGCAATGAATTTACCTGTCGGTGATTTCCACTCACCTAATTGCCATTTGCTGAAACCATATTTCGGCATTTTGACAGGAGATCAATCAGGATATACTGCTATTTGGCAGAAGATCAACATGCCCCCGGGTGGCCGGTTCCATATCCTATATTCGAGTGGGGTTGGGGGGAAACAGTTCGACCACGTGAGGTCTCAAAAATTATAAGAGCTAGATACACCAAATTCACAGGGTGGGTTGAACTGTATCTGAACCCAATTCTGTATAAATTTGAGGCTCCTAGGTTTTGGCTTTTGGTTCAAATACGATCAAACAAGGCCAAACTGCAGATTGGTACCTAAAATGCCCGGTCATTCAGTCATCCATTCAGGGTTAGTGACCTTGTTTGACGCTTAGAAGGTCATGGTGACCAAAATACTACGACTGCTTTGATTTCTGCATTTGAATCAGAGTTAAGGATAAGGCTAGCTGGCGTGTTCCTAAAAACGAAAGGTCGACCTAGCTTAGTTTAGGTCACTGATCTCTCTGACCTTTAAGAAGTCCAAAATGTCGGATGATGACGATGATGGTGATAATAATAACAATGACGATGATGATGATGATGGTGGTGGTGGTGGTGGCGGCGGTGATGATGATGATGATGATGGCAGATGTATGTTACGGTCCCTGATGTTGATAAACTCAAAATGAGCAGCATAAACTACCTCATACAGCAAAACCTGGAGTGAAAAAGCGGATTGCTTTGACCTCGATCTGACCTTCACGCCTGAGCATAGGTCAAATCAGTTTGCTGGTGTCCTAAAGTTAACTGTTTTGGTGCCTAAGAAACTATCTCCGAGATTTACTGTTTTGCTTAACTCTCCGCTGTCCCATCAAGTTGGACGATTCTCTGGAATTTGTCTTCACTGGCAGCGACGGCCTGACTTCGACCTGCCAAAAGATCGGAAACCCTACAAGGCACATCCAACTTTGTATCCAAAAAGATTAAAAGTTATTAAATAACAAATATGCTTTGTATACAAGGTTAGAACTGCTATGCAAAGTTTGGCGCGGCTATCCCGCGTCGTCCGGAAATTGTTGTGTTAAAAACCCTGGGCATGGTCGAATTACCCCCCCCCCGCCCCCCTCCCCAGAGTACGTCTTAATTTCCGTTATCACAATTCAAACACAGGATCACAATAATCGCCGCCTGTACTCTGCATGCGGGTCAAGTTAACAGCACCCTGTTTAGGTCACTTTCTGAAGCGTATTTATAGCCGTCTGCGTGATGGTTAGACCAGTGACGGCGTCGCTCGCGCCCGCTTTTTTTCCGCGAGTCAGGCAAACATAGAAATTTTCGGCCTTGACCTCTTATCACCCAGTGCCTCATACTCGCCAATACTTACTCCACGCCACGATGTCCACGTGCACAACCAACAGCAGCCTTGCGTCTTCGTGTCTATGAACATATGGGCAGGCATAGTGACAAGCGTTTCGTCTTAAAATTAGCTCCAATCGGAAGCGAGTCATAATCATGTGCCGTGGAAATGGTATGATTATTAACCAATGAGAAACGATTACGACATTTTGCGATGGGTATCTAAACCAGTCACAGAGAGCGAGATCGCCTGCGAACCCGGGCCTATCTGATGGAACAGACGGCTGGCGGGGGGGGGGGGGGGCGGGTCGCTGAAGATGGGTTTTAAAGGAGGCATCAAAACACATTACGGATGGCAACCATATTTTAGGTTCCGTCGGGGCAGATGGCATGTGGTGAGCGATCTGTTGCCCAGGAGAGTTAGATGCCTACTAATGTATTTCTTGTCCGAGAGACTTAGGAGAATTCTAGAGATTATATTTCTGAATATATCTAGAGGTGTTCAAGAATTCTGGAAATGTTACTGCCGTGATATATACTTTGTTGCATCACAGCGTGAGGTCCTTTCGATGACATTTTGAACAAACGTTTCAATTTTCGTCGTTCTCACCGGCCCATGCGAAAATAACATGAGTGCAAACGCAACAAACTCTGTGTCAATATGACACTGTGACAGCGGTCGAGATCGCTAATTTGCGCCGGTTTGCATCCACAGGTCACAGCCAATGGCGGGTGTCTCCCATCACCCGGGGTGCCATCGCACACTGATGGCCATCTTGGCGACCCTGGCGGCTCTTGGATGCGGCCTCTTTCCAACGGGATCGGCGGCCTCTGTGCACGCCAGACGTGAGTGCTCAGTCATGCGCGCACGTTTGCACATGAGATGACACGTCATGTGCTGGGTTCGGAAGAGTTCCTAAGGCTTGTGCAACTCGCCCATGGGCGTCGCTCCATTCAGTCCTCTAGTTTTTAGCAATTCTGTGTTCGATCTCAACACTCTCAGTTATTGGCCTTGCATTTGACTCCTGGTTGACCTGCACCAACACGGGATATGCTGTCAGGGGATATAGCTTGTAGCATCCGACCAGAGCCGCACGCCATACGTCACGCCATACGTGCCGCACGCCATACGTCACGCCGAACCGCTCGGTCCGTGCTCCTTCGACCGGCCCGCTCCAGCTGTCGGCACTGACTGCCTCCACGGTGTGCTCTCCCGCAGAGGCCGGGCCGCGACTGCAGCGACGTGCCATTGCCCCAGCGGCAAGCAGTCAACCCCAGTGGTCACCTTCGCTCTGCCTCAGCAAGAGCTGCGTCACAGCCGGTAACGGGCGGCCCGAGCGCGCTACTGTTTCGTGATCTTTATGCGGGAGCATCGGAGAGACGTTGCCGAACTTTGCACTTTTGATCGACCCTGCTTTCGGCCAATGTTGGCTTTGTTAAATAACATCGGTGACGACCGTGCTATACCTTATCCTGAGACGTGCGCTGTTTAGAAAACGATCGCAACGGACGACGCGGATGTGTGGGAATACGAGTTTTGACAAATGGGCTGAGCTGGTTGAATTGTCAAGGAATAAGGCGCACCGAAAAAATTCACTTCAGTCAGTTACCGAGATCGTTGCGCCACGCTACCATTCATTGTTCGGCGCCGCAACTCTGCGCTCTTGTCCCAGCAGTTATAGAGAACAGAAAAACAAGATTGTCTTAGCTTTCCCGATTCGGTCCAGCCCTGATCACGAAATGGCCGACTGCCGCAGCGTACAACATCCTGAACAGGATGGACACCAGTGTGAAGCCGTGCGACGACTTCTTCGCCTTCGCATGCGGAGAGTTCAACAAGAGTACAGTCGTTCCGGACGAGAAGTCGTCTGTCTCGGAATTCAGCCTCCTTCACGACGAACTCCAGGTCCAGATGAGGAAGCTGATCGACTCGCCAATCTTAGATGATGACGCCCCAGCCGCCGTCCTGTTGAAGAAATACTTCAAAAGCTGCATGGATAAGGGTGAGCTTTGGTCACTGCCACGCGTTCAGAGTCTTTCAGTGGAAGATAGATTAAAAATGCATCCTGTTGCTAATTCGTCCGGCACTGTGGTGACTTTATCATACCGTTTGATACGACATGTTTGAGCATCTTCACCAAACATTATATTATATTTGACCGCATTGATGTTATGTGAGATAACATGCCCCGAAGGCCCAGTCGTCCAGTGCCACCATCGTAAGTTTGTCTTCGGCCACACTCAACCCTTAAGCTCACACAGAAACGTACGTGTCATGTGTCCGCGTAACTGACATAAGGCGAGGTGCTAGTGGTGTTTTCTTACAAGCCCTTCTAAGCATGCTTCCCTGCGTAGAGACCATCGAGAAGCAAGGCCTGCAGCCACTGCACGACATCTTGGACGAGATGGGAGGATGGCCCGTGCTAAAAGGTGAGATAGCGGAGTATGTGGCAACCCTGAGGCTAACCAGCATTTTATGTTTCCGTTCCTAATCATTTTTAGCATTGGTTGGACGCCGTAAAAAATCCTTCAACCATTTTTCAGCACATTATTCTAGCGAAAAACGTTGAGATTTTACCTTCAATCTACCAAAAAAGATTAGTGTGTCCGCACACTTCAACGAAATTGAGCGTGCTATCTTCATTCTTCGGGACATTGGTAAAATTATGATCACATTTGGCGGCCTAGCGCTTGTATTTTGCTAGTTAGCAACTAAGCTAACAACAACCTTTACAATCTCAGTACGCACTCGGGCGGGCGGTCAATTTGCCCCGCCCCCGAAGGCTCTTGCAACAAAACTTCTGAAAAGCGTGGCAAATCTGTGCTTAACTTTGTATAGCCGTAGCCAATAAAGTATCCAATCTTTTGATGTAAAGAAACTATCACTGCCCTGTAAGATCGCTGACCTCTGCTAAGTCAAAATCAGACCATGGCTATCAGGTCCAAGGAAATCGTCCAAGTTGATGCGGCAAATAGAGGTCAAAACCAGATGGCATAGTTTTGTGGGGTAGTTTTTGACTATCATTTCCAATTTCTTGATCTTAGGAGTGCCAGCAAAAGTGCTATTCAAACTTTATCATGGTGAGAACAGGTCAGCGACCTAGAATGACTTCGATCAACCTATAGTTTTCAGGAACATACCACCTAGCGTAATCAGCATAACGTCCTTGACGCTTAATGAAATTCAAAAATCAAAACCCTCTCTCAGGATTTTGGTCACAGGGACCCTCTGAAGGTTATTGACCTGAAATAAACACCAGTAGCCTCCTGTTTATTAAAGACATCTAGCTCAAAGCTAGATGCATGAGGAGGTCTGAGAAAGCTTCGTACACGGATCTTAAGCTTGACCTTGCTTGATCTACTTCGTACACGGACCTTAATCTTGACCTTGCTTGATCTACTTCGTACACGGATATTAAGCTTGACCTTGCTTGATCTACTTCGTACACGGACCTTAATCTTGACCTTGCTTGATCTACTTCGTACACGGATCTTGAGCTTGACCTTGCTTGATCTACCCCGTACACGGACCTTAATCTTGACCTTGCTTGATCTACTTCGTACACGGATCTTTAGCTTGACCTTGCTTGATCTACTTTGTGCCGAGGACCATAACCTATTCCTATATATCCCCCGAAGTTGGTGTCTCTAGCTCTTTTAGTTGTGAGTTCCCCATTCGGGTGTCGTCATATTCAACCGGTTACCTGGGCACGTGTTGAAGATGTCCCACATTCGCATGGGTTTTGAACCGAAATAGCCTTCTTGACGATTCTTCGGTGCAGTTCATAGTCCTGCCCTTCTCAAGACCCAAAATCCTCTAGTTTCTGAGCTATACGTCTGCTGATGTGCAGACATTTTCGTGCAAACTATTTCAACGCCACTCAGGGGATGAGCGCAGTGCAGTGGTTAACGCGTTTGCATTAACCGCTCCGCGCCTGTGAGACCAGAGGTACAGGGTTCGATTCCCCCGGTGCCCACCCTGACTGCCAGGATGAGAGGTAGGCGACGCCATACGGGCCCAGCCGATTGTGTCATGAAGCACCAGTGACGACGACGATGTCCCTCAGGCATGCATAACGCCATAGGCACGTCATTCAAAATGTGCTTCTAAGCCGCGTTTAAGGTCAGGAGGAATATAATCGACGAGCTGTTCATATCTGGCGTTCGTGAATACGATTTCTCGAGGTAGCATGATTTAATTGCCCCCCCCCCCCCAAGCAATATTGTGCAGTCTGTGCGAGTTTCAATTACGAATCACGTTTGTGCTACATAATACAAGAAGTTGGACCTCCCTACTAGATAGTACGAAAATGAGACTTGCAAGAGAAAAACTTAAGAATTGCGCCATAAATGGCATGTGAATGCAGGTAAACACCTTAAACTCACGGATAAGTATGTAAGGACATCACGAAAAGGTCCAAAACACGAACACGTCACAATATTTGGTTCAGCAGCATCTCCAGCATGCCCATCCACCTACCTGGAAGTTTCAGTGCTACAAGTGAGTGTTAGGGTGGCAATTTCTCATAGTCAGTTTGGTTGGATCTCAGCATCATGTAAACGTTACATGACGCAATCAAACAATGACTTAATGAGGAGCCTATTTATTGAAAAGATGTATTTGTTGTCTGGAGCACTCTTTCCGCTTAAAAGTACACCAATGCTTTTAACTGAGCTTTTTCACCACAACTGATGTTTGGTGCAGTATCTTCAAATGTGGAACATTTCCTTTAAGCACATATATGTTGTAAATTTATTAGGTAAGGTAAGGTAAGGAGGAAAGATTAAGGTTAGGTAAGGAGTCAAGCTATGGCAAAAAGTGATAAAGTCTGCTGGCGGACACTCGCTGATAGATGCCCATCTCATGCAGCCAATCTTAACTGAGGCATGTTAATAACGCAATAAACCTAGGGATGCAAACATCTGAAGTCGTTATGAACCATAGAAAGCAAAACAAAAAAACCCGTTTTGTAATTTCTGAACATCCAAGATTCTTTAGGCGAATAAGTATATAACTGGATAATAAAAGGGTGTAATACGTCCATCACTGCGCTGCCTCATGCTACAACACGCGCTTAGCGGCAGAGAATGACACCTATCTATCTTTTGCAGGCTCGGCATGGGACGAGGATGCTTTCCAATGGACGGAGGCCGTGTATCAAAACCGGAAGAGGGGCTACTCCGACAGCCACATGTTCTCGTTCAGCGTTTCGGCCGACGTCAAGAACTACTCCCGCCGCCATATCAGCCTGGGCGACACGTCGCTGGGCCTTGGCAGAAAATACCTGATCAAAGGTCAGTCAGGCGTTGCGTGGTATATTGCCGGGCTCTCTTCTGTGAGTGGACAACAACCGTACACGAGCGTTTGCTGCGCAGGCACGTATCCTGTGTTTTGTCTGAGTCTCGTGCACCACTGTGACGTCATCTGTCCTGTCGCCCGGCAGGTTTCAATGACTCGGACGTGCAGGCCTACTACAACTTCATGGTGGAGATGGCCTTGCTGATGGGAGCCGAGCCAGAACGTGCCAAACAAGAGATGGAGTCTGCGCTTCGTTTTGAGATGATGCTCGCCAACGTGAGGTCATGGGCTTAGAGCCTTTTCAGTGAGCATGATTGGCGGGTACCTCCACGAGACCTCCACGAGTAAAATTACCTGCACCCAACCCGTCCGCTACCGATGGGGCTGTGCCTACATTCACGTGTGACCTTTTCCTAATTTGCTACATTCATACGCTGAAAACCGACAAAAATAACTTTAAGGTTTTGACGCAAATGCATGACATGCCGAGAGGGCACTCTCAGAAAATCTTATGATAGCCACATCGGTCCGGCGATCAGCGCGATGGTTAAACCGGCGCGTTCCTTGTTTAGACCTGAGTACAATGGTGCATGACTGTGTGTGCGAAAAAACTATTTCTATTACTTTAGCAAACAAAAAGTCCGTTTGTAAACTTGATCCTGGACAACATGGAGGGTATCGCAATGGACGGGGAAGGAGACGGGTTCAAAATCCCTGAAAACCCAGTAAGTGAACCGCGTGCGAGTGGAATTTCTCGCGTACTATAACGCAACATCGGATGTTATCGATTTCGTTAGTGTGAGGTGTTTGTTTCGAATTGTTCAGCGCACATATTCATTCACGCACATTTGAATGGATGTAATATCTTTGGTAAGGGGAACGTGTCCCCAAAAATGTCGGCTTTTGTCAAGCCGCCACTTGTGAAACGGCAAAAGACGCATCAATGACTTTTTAACGCGGCATCATATATGCGCAAACTTTCCTCCCCACAGTTTGAAGAACCCCTTGCCAGGTGTAAAGCCTGTGCAGCACATTTGGATGGAGAACTCTGCTGAAAGGCCCGATATTCGCCAGCGTGCTTTCCCCTGAACTCTGCGCCGGCGCTCCAACCCCAAACGGCCTAGACTGGGTCATCACGTTAAGGCCTCGGTAGCTAAATACAGCGCGTGACAATCCATACAGACTTAAAGCTGCGATTGGCAGGTTGAACCCTTGTCCTGATTCGCCGTTTCATAACGCGAAATGATAATATGCGCTGCCTAGCCTTTCCAAACTATCGCAGACAGACCTTAACAGAAATTACCAGTGGATTAGTCCAACTTGATCTCACGACTCGTACGAAATTATATGGTATTAGGTTAATAATGGACCCATTATACCAGTTCAAAGGTCGAATTTTCGTTAAAACACACTTTTCATCGTCACGACATGATACATACGAGATCACACCCCATGGCGATACAAAATGTAAACATGCGTGTTCCTTGTTAAATTACGTGTACAACGGTGTGTACATCATGTGTTTCGAACCCGCATCTACAATGCATGACTCCGTTAATGTGACAATGTCGGCTCGTCGCGCGCCTCCCGTGGCGTCGTCGGTTGGCGCCCGCCGTCCCTCGCCAGCCGTAGATCGCCGCGCGGTGTTCCTAAAACACGCCACTACTCCTCAATCAGAAAAGCTAGGAACACGTGTTTGGTGTCAAAACACGTGCAACAGAAGCCCCATAGACTGCTCAAAATTTTGGGCGCGAATTATACAGCATGCTAGCGAGTTGTCCTAAAAAACCTGTCGTGCATCGACCCCCATCAGGGCGAAGATTAACACGCGCCCGGATGGCCGGCTAGATACCCTTCGCTCGGGTGGAGGGTCAAGTTGACCCCCCATCCTGAGATCTCGGAAACTAAGAAAGCTAGAGACACCGAATTTACACCGTGTGTTGACCTGTACGTGAAATCACCTAAGTCAAAGTTTCAGGTTCCTAGGTCATGACCTTCGGGTAAAAAGGTCAAACAAGGTCAAGTTCCAGGTTGGTCTCCAAAGTGCCCCCAGAACCTAGATAACCGTTTTTAACCAAAAGGTTACATGCTCATTCAAGGTCAGTGACCTTGTTTGACTTTTTGAAGATCAAGATGACCAAAATCATACAAAGTTGCTTTGAGTTTTGCATTTGATTTAAAGACAAAGATTACGCTAGGCAGTATGCTCCTAAAACAAAATGTTGGCCTGGGCCATTTTAGGTCAATGACCTATTCTGACCTCTAAGAAGTCCATGAAAGATGCATAATGCGGTTCCTGTTAGCCATAGATTCGAAATAAGCACCAGAAACTATCCCATACAGCGAGCCCTAGAGTTACAAAGCAGGTTGGTTTTGGCCATAGTGTGACCTTCATGCCTGACCTTAGGTCGATGTAGTTTGTTCATTCAACTGTTGTGTTGCTTAAGAAAGTACTTCAGAGATGTATGGCTTCGTCTAACACCCCGTTGTTGGATCAGACTGAAGGATTCCCTAAAATTTGCCTTCGCCGAAACCATTGCCTGTTGCCAGCCGAGCTCCGCGCAGTATTTTGCAAGCTTCCCCCTTTGCCCGTGATCAAAGTCATACCCATAATTTTCCCCAAATGTGTACCCATTCCAGTTTGTTACACCATTCCACAAGAAAGGGCAGCACCGGGGTTACCCAATCCGTGAAGCCTTCCACCGCGGACGTGTCAGCAAGCTTCTGTTCATCGTCCCGCCGACAGATATCGCTGCCGGCGGAGGAGCGTCGCAATGCTTCCAAACTCTACAACAAAATGACGCTGGATCAGCTGAGCCAGCTGGCACCCACTGTCCCCTGGGTGGACTACACCAATAAACTCCTGGAGGACGCCGGACACCAGGTATGTCGCGTAATGTCATTAACTTACAGGATTGAGCTGAACAAAATCGGCATTTTTACTTGGTTTCGGCGCCCCTGAGTGCGTCTTCAGAAATTCGTCCGGAAGTGATATCATCAATTTGTATTTAAATTGTGTGTGAGTGCCTTCTTTCTCCATCAACCAGGAAGTTTCGTTGTTCCCAAGACACATTCCCCGTGAATTTGACTACCTTTTGTTCGTCTTCATGAAACGGTTCATGATTATATTTTCTATGCCTGAAATAGCTGTTCAGAAGTCCCATACAGTTGTTTCTCATAAATTTGCGGTGCTTCTTCGTTCAGTTTATCCAACATTTCTCCTGGAGCTATACCATACTGGAGCTAATCCACGCAAGTCGCGCAAGGCTTGTATTGGCTGTCGTCCTAACATGGACGGCGCCAGCAGCTGCATCTTGCCGAAGATTGAATAATCAACAATCATAATTATCACATCAGGGACTCACGATGATCAGAGATATGTACTCCGCTGCTTTTCTGGAGCAGGAGTTCCGTGTCCTCCAGCCCCACAGCGCTGGCTTATTTCAATTTGCTGTTTATCCATCGACAGGCCATTCATGCCCAGCGCGCTCGCATTGGTGCGGTGAGTGGGCTCTTGCCAACTGATCGAGTGTTGGTGCTTCAGACACTGATTTTAGGCTGCCAGGCTTCCAACATCCGGGAGTTGCACATATATTAGTGTGTCAGAGGTCATCATGTCGCCGCCGGTGGGTAACCGGTGGCGATCTATTGCCAGGTTTCGAGTAACGAGTCCGTCAATGTCAACCACCCCGAGTTCTTCAAGAACCTGACCGGGCTGCTCCAGGTCACGCCGAATAGGTAACGAGCAGGTCTTGTGCCCATGTCTGTCGGCCACCATAATGTGGAATTTCCCCGCAGGGTAGATAAATCGCCGATACGGCCGGTGAACCCGAAGCTCGTCATGCATCCACTCGCTTCACAGACTGCTGGTCTCGTTCACATATTGCCAACTTTCTTTGTAGGTGTGTATCGCATCGGCATTTTCATGTGTATTTTGTGCGCGTGAAAGACAACAGAATATGCTATACCGGAGGAATAGGCGGACTTGCTCAACTGCAGTAGAGCTCACGCGACCTCACTGCCATCTATCGTGCGGTCCCACTGCCGACAGGGTACTGGCCAACTACCTTCTTTGGCGTGTGGTGAAGGGGTCCGTGAGTCAGCTGAACCTGGCGGCCCGCGATGTGCGCCTCAAGTTCTACGGTCAGGTGTACGGCGTCACCGAGCACAAGCCCCGCTGGAAGGAGTGTCTCGGGAGCGTCTTGGGAAAGTGAGCATGACGCAGGCGGCCGTCGCCTTGGGTTCAAGTGGCATTTAAGAAGAATGCGCTTGCGCACGGTCTCGGAAAATTTCGTGGGTCATCGGGTTAATGTCAGGAGCTACGTCAATGTCCGTTACACTTGGAAGAACCACTCAGACTGACCAGCACCGGCGCTCTCTGTTTCCAGATTTACCATCGGAGCGGGATCCCTGTATGTGCAGAATCACTTCGACCAGGAGTCGAAGACATCGGCTCTGAGGTTGGTGTCGGATGTTCACAAGGAGTTCGACATGATGCTGCAGGAGGTCACCTGGATGGACAACGTTACAAGGTAACGTCAAATGAAGTGTGAATCATTACTCAGCTGCACACATTTAAGATGCAACTCTTCGTGTTTTGCATGCATCATTCGGCTTATTGTTTGCCCAAACTTCCAGAGCAGTGCTGTGATAAATTTTTGTAGGGCTAATCCCGTGCTTAAGATTCCGACGTAAATGTGTGCCGCATCTTAAGTGACGTTTTACGGACAAGATTAAACGTATGCGGACAGCTGTTCTTCAATGAACTACCTTTGGGATACATGCACAACGGGTTTAGGCATAAAGAGAGGAAACGGGCATTCCCTCCTGAGATATCGTGGTTCGATCAATTTACGATGCAGAAGTACTACAATTACTACGAGTTACAAGTTATTGATCACAGGGAAATTCCGCTGCAGTCACAGGGGAAAGGCTCGGCCCATCGCAGTTCCCGATGGAGGCCGCCAGCATCTGCAGATACTTCGCCACACCTCACGTGTCGTTCTTCTGCAGGGAGCGAGCAGTTGAGAAGTCGAAGACCATCAGCTATTATATCGCCTACCCAGACGAACTGCTAAACGATACTCTGGTAGGCGAGTTCTACGAGAACTTAACACTCAGCGACGACAACTTCCTCCGGAATAAGCTGAACCACAGTATCTTCGCCGTCAACTACAGCTACAGAAAGCTGCGCGATCCTGTCGACAAGAAGGACTGGCGCCGACACAGCAGGGCCGCCGTCGTCAACGCATTCTACAACACCGTGGATAACAGCATCAGTAAGTGCCCCTCACTCACGAGAGTGCTGGTCACACTTCAGTCGTATCTCAGCTCCAGTCGGAGCGACGACGGGGCACTGGCGTCAGGCTGCGCTTGCCAGCAGTTTTGCAAACAATTGAAAAGTGTTGGTCTACCTTGAAGTACGTTTGCTGTCCCTGTTGCCGTCGAATTGCTATGACGCTTACGACACACGTGCGTTTCGTTGCTATGTTGCTGCGTTAAGGATAACACGCTGTCGAAGGCATGTTCATTTCAGTTCAGCCGACGAAAGTTTTGTTTTTATCATTACCGCATGTTCCAGTACATTTTCATCTAGGCTTTGTGAACTGATTGCTCATTTGTGGTGGTTTAAAGCACAGCGCATAATGGGGCTCGAATTCCACCTAGTGTGTGGTACCACCCCAACATGGTAACAACCTTGATGGCCGTGCGTCTGTTGCGCAATATTGCATGGCATGCTTAAGCCCAAGTGCTAGCAGTTCTATTCGGCTCTGAAAACTCCTGCTATATGGCTGCATTGGAACAAGGTACCAGCTGTTGGCACCCTAATTCGGCCGTCTCATATTTGGTGTGGTTTTACAGCGTTTCCGGCGGGAATTTTGCAAGGAGGCTTCTACAACAACGACAGACCCCAGTACTTAAATTACGGGGCCATCGGCTTTGTCATCGGTCACGAAATTACGCACGGCTTCGACGACAGGGTGGGTATGCCGACTAACGTCCGACGACAAGCTAAAACAAACTGCTTGCAACAGAGGCTCTGCACACCGTGACGTGTTTGACCTTTTGACCTTTGACTTTTCCTCAACTGCTTGTTTACTTTTGATTTTTATATCCTCTTTCTCCGTCAGAAAAGAGCCATTTCCGTCCGCATTTCATCTAATCGCAAGATCAGCTGAACGTGCGCTGGTGCCGCCGCCGGTTCAGCACTGACCTCTCTCCGTGCGACAGGGACGTCAGTTTAACGCCGAGGGCGAGCTCCAAGAATGGTGGGAGCCGGAGACGCGCGACCGCTTCCTGGACAGCGCCCAATGCATCATCGAACAGTACGGCAACATCACCGTCGACAGGGTCGACATGCAGGCACGTGCGGGCACGCATGGCATCCACGCGGTGGGCCCTTTGGCGGTGGTTGCACACCTAAACTCCTATCCAGCGGACGCGGGAGTTACAGGCGGTGTCCACACATGTGACGTCAGTGCTTGTCACCACAGGCTATACAATCTCGTCGGTGGGCCTGGCCTTTCCGCATTTTGTGGGCCAGTGGTCGGGGGCTAGCAGGTGGGCCCATTTATGTGCCACCGCAGGTGTATACAATCCTGCCACGGACTCAGAAGACAAGCCGGATTCGTGTGGGCAGGCAGGCAGGCAGCAGGAAGCAGGCAGATGCCGGTCAGAACTAAATCAAAGCACTGAATGACACGCGGTAGGGCACCCCGGAGAACGCCGCACTTCGTCGGAGATATTCCCTCTCGCGCCGCGTGCAGGGTTGTCGGAATCCTTCTCTATGTGGTCCTGAGTGATGAATAGCATAAAAAACAGTTAGTCATATCGGTGATGGTGGAATTTAGTAATGGCCAATTCAAACCCCTTTCAAGCTCACCTTGCGATATTTCGGGTAAGGCAACCTTCCTTATGCCACTGGACCTTGCCCCAGTACATGAAATAAAAACTAGGAGAATTGCAGACTTTCAGGGCAATGCTGCTACTTTTAAAGCCGAATAAACGCATTATACTGCGCATACTTGTCGCAAAAGTGGCCGAAATTCAATTTAGGGCCAAACAAAGCCTTTCAGGCCACTGTCTTTCTTCCATTTGGAAACAAATGGACGTCCGGAGAGTATAGTGTTTCAGAACGATTATTTATGTTATTGACGTTTATCAACTGAATATTCATCGCTGAAAAAACAAAAACTGACCACTTTTGTAAAAAGCAGCATTCTGCATCCAGGGGTTAAGCAAATCCAGGGTTAGTATGTTAGACACCGGTGACCTGGCACAGACTGGAACCTTTTTTGCAATGTCTAAGGTGATAAGGGTCAGGTAAATCAAGTTTTGCGGCGACACCTTTGGCCGTTTTCTTTTCGTTCCAGTAACGCCGCTTGGAGGGTGTCATTAATTCCTTTGTCGGCAATGGTTATGAAGACATAGACAGACTCTTGGAACAAAAGCCGTTGTTCCCTGTTTCCAGCCAAAACACCACGTGCTTCCGTTAACGTACCCTATGTTCTGGACGCAGGTGAACGGCATCATAACCCAGGGCGAGAACATCGCCGACAACGGCGGCATACGGATCGCGCGCCGCGCCTACGACCGCTACCAGCGCGGTGAAGGGCGCGAGCCGGCGCTGCCCGGCCTGCAGCAGTACACCAACGAGCAGATGTTCTGGCTGGGCACCGTCAACACCTGGTGCGCCGTCTACAAAGAGGAGCGTCTCAGGCAGCTCGTGCTTACCGACAGCCACGCACCCGCGTTCGTGCGCATGAACACCGCGCTCAGCAACACCGCACAGTTCGCACGTGACTGGCAGTGCCCAGCCGGCTCCGCCATGAATCGCGTCGACCGCTGCGGCGTCTGGTGAGCGACCGCGGTACTGCTGGTTTTTTGGGGGCCGGCAGGTGACTCTTCACGGATTCTCATCCGTCCAGTTAAGCATTTACATAGGTAGAGGGCGGTGGGGAGTGGTAGGAGTAAAGGAAGAATGCTGCCTTCTTTCCGGAACATTTCGTAGAAAGTGGCATGGTCATGGCCACTTCGCGTCCGGGATGTACGAACAGGCATGTTTCTAAGGTGATCACTCATTGACATCCTACGCAAGATCATGTATTTCACGTTTCACCTCTGCGTGAAAATTTTGGTTTGCGTTCAACGTGCTAGTGCTCATCACAGAGCAAATATCGTATGAATACAACATGGAAAAGCTACGGATGGTTTTGCTATCGCAGGCATGGCAAGCGCCAACTGAGCGGAACGCTACGTCTTCTGCGCGATGGTTTACGATGGTGAGCCGCATGCGTTCTGCAGCAATCCGATCCGAATCCGAAGCTGCCTTAGACACGGGAAGGGGGCTGGGTAGTACATGAAGAGATTTAAAGGATGCATCGGTTGCGAGGTCGCTTGAGGGTCGATCGGTTGACTGTGTAGCATCTGCCAACCAGATAAACTTGACCATGGGAAGCCCATGTGAAACAAGGAAAGAAATAAAGAAGCCAACAGTTGCGGCTGGCTTGCTTCGCTTGGGCATCAAACACTAAATTGAAAACTCGTGGTAAAGCACGGCCAGCCAGAAACGAACCAAGTGAAACTAGATGAAGGAATGATTCTGACCCTCGCCATTGTCATGCGAAACGAGGACGGTTGTTGGTGGAAGGGAGAGCTATGCCCCCTTCTCTACTGTTGGGGGACGGGCATGGGCCTCAGTGGATAGCAGTGAAAAGGCCTCGTGGAAAAAGACACCGGACATGCGGCCTCTTTCTGTGCCCAACGGCCGCTCCCGTCTCGGGCACACGGCCCGTTTTGTGCCAGACACCCGGCCGCTCCTGTGCCACACGTTCGACGGTCGCAGTGATCGAAACAGCGACGCTCCAGTGAGCGGCTCACTGCCGCTGCAACAGCAATGAAGTGCTGGCGCCGCACGCTCTGCTAAGATGCAGAGCATTATAACGGCGCAGTGAAGGTTAATGCAACAAGTATGTTACTCCTTGCCCTATTTTTATAAGCTCGTGATATGTGGCCATTAGGTTCTAGGTTCATAGCTGGAACACATGATGCGGTGAACGTGAATATGACTATAACAGGTAAGCATGGAAATGCTGCGGTGGCTATGTTATAGCTGTTGCCCAAATGTCACTTAAAAAGTGGGTATTTTAAAATCAATCGTTGATCTGAGTTAACACGCTCCCGGGTGGCCGGTTGGAAACCCTTCGCTTGGGCAGGAGGTCAATTTACCCCGCCCCCCGCCGAGATCTCAGGAACTAAGAGGGCTAGAGACCCCAAATTCACAGGGTGTGTTGACCTGTACGTGAATTCACATTGGTCAAAGTTTGAGTGATTGGTCATGACCTTCTGGTCAGATAGGGTCAAGAAGGTTGAATTTCAGTTTGGTCCCCAAGGGGCTCCTAGAACATAGACCACTGCTCTAAGCGAAAGGTCGCTGCATGACCTACAGCAGTCGATGCGCCCTAAAACCCCCTAAGCGAGAGGTCACATTCTCATTTGAGGTCAGTGACCTTGCTTAACCTTTTGAAGGTCATCCTGACCAAAATCAGACAAGACTGCTTTGAGTTTTGCATTTGAATAAGTGACAAAGATTCTGAAGAAAGAGTGACTAGGCAGTATGTTGTTAAAACAGAATGTTGACCACGGTCATTTTAGGTCAGCGACCTTCTCTGACCTT
The DNA here is from genome assembly GCF_011947565.3 of Pollicipes pollicipes. Lineage (NCBI taxonomy): Eukaryota > Metazoa > Arthropoda > Thecostraca > Pollicipedomorpha > Pollicipedidae > Pollicipes > Pollicipes pollicipes. Next base: position 14,624,159 of record NW_023596461.1, on the reverse strand, counting down.
TAGAAAGTCAATGGAAGGTGTATGATGCGGTTCCTGTTATGAATAAGTTTAAAATGAGGACCAGAATTTATCCCGTACAGCAAACCCTAGAGTAATAAAACAGGTTTATTTTGACCTTGGCGTGACCTTTATACATGACTCTATGTCAATGTAATTCGTTTCTTCAACTGTTGTGTTGCCTTGGAAAGTATTTCAGAGATGTATGGCTTCGTCTAACACTCCGTTGTTGGATGAGATTGAACAATTCCCTAGAAATTGCCCTTGCTAAAACCATGGCCTGGATTTGAACCCGTGAAAGATCAGTGACCTTACAGGGTACATCCAAATTTGCCAAGCCAGACGATCGGTTGTTCAATTGTCTACAGCTCTGCAAATTTTGGCGCGGCTACGCCGCGCCGTTCGGATAGCACTCCGGAAAAAACCTTTAGGGGAGGTCAATTTGGCACCCACCCGAGTGCTTGTTTATCTGAAATCGTAGTCGTTGCTAGGCACTTAGCAAGGTCGTTTTATAACGAAATGGTCACAGCGCCCGAAATTCGAAAAAAATCAACCAGTTTCACAAAGCATGGCTCGTTTTGAGGTCATCGACTCAATATAACCCAGTTCATAAGATATGTTATCTCCGGTAGCGGACCCAGAAAATCGTCAAAGGGGGGTGGGGACACGCAACATTGTGGGGCCCCCTGGAGTTTAGGGCCCCTCTAGAGACATCCTTGCATTTTGGTCTTTGCTTCCCAGACATATATATATATATATATATATATATATATATATATATATATATATATATTTATATATATATATATATACATATTTATGTATGTATGTATTTGCTTCTGCATTTATTTGATAAATACGGAGATCCATCTTACTGTGCACAGCCCTTTAAAGCATAAGCGTGCTACGCATGCATACACGTAGAGCTCACTCATTTTCTACAGATTGTTTTAAAGGCTGTAATTTTGAAGCTAAGTGTAGCGGAACAACGGGCAAAAAAAAGTTGAGTTGGCCGCAACAGCCATCAAAACCCAGCATGGACCTAGCTAATGTGTTTACGGCTAGCCGGCCAGGTGATGCAATCAGCTGATGGCTGATGACTAATGACTAATTTTTTCTTTGTTTTAAAAGAGTACAGCATATCCAAGCGTTCAAAACATGTCTAGAATATGATGCACTAGAAAACTTAATGTCACACACTCAATAGCCAATGGAAATGACACATGCGACGTCGGCGGCATGTCAAATTACATTCGGCAATCGCGCGTAAAAATCCATCGGCGCATATTCGGCTGCTGCTCCAAGGCGAGCGCACCAAAGCCAATAGGGACGGAACCTGAGCGATCATGAGTGCCGCAGGAGGCCAACAAAGTGGCTTCCGTCAGCAAGAATAGGGTCCTCAGAGCAGGTAAAAAAACAACAACAAATACTATCGTGGTGGGCCCCTAAATGATCGGTAGTACCCCCGCAGGCTGACGTATAAGGCCCCGGCGATAGCACAGGACCCTTCAAGCAAAGGCGAATTATCCAAAACCGTTAATTAATACCCCTATGCGACCAAGAGCGCGCGGGCAGGTTAACAACACGAGCCTCGATAGTCGTGAAGAGTCCTCCGCAAATGAGACCAAAGGGAAAGAGACCTCGATAAAAGTATAGAGCCCCTGAGCATCGAGTGCATCCGTACCTTACTTTATAAGAGCCCTTGAAGCAAGTGGAAATAACCCGAAACTTATATGAAGGGCCCCTGAGGAACTGAGTGTACCCTGGTAAATGGGACCCCGGAAAAAGTGCGAAGAGCCTTTCGGGCGATTGGGAAGAATCTGTGGGGTTAAATCTGATCGATCAACAGTGCTCAGGCATGGAGGCAGATAGCTTCCCATCAGCACATTGGGCCCTGCAAGAAAATGCAGAGACCAAGGGCAACGTAGATAGCCCCTTAGCGATCATATTGACCCGGCAAGTAGACATATAAGACCAGGCAACAAACGGCGTAATGCCTCTAGACAGCGCAATGAGCCCCAAAATTCCCCCCCCCCCTCCCCCAAAGCAACACTTTCTCAATCAGCGAAGAATGGACCTCATTTGCTTATGAGCTCTTTAGTTTTGCTAACAATGCTCGTTAGTCATCTGTGGGACTAAAGACATTCAATTTTGTTGTGTTTTTGTTGTAAGAAAACTGTGTCCGTCCGGTCGGCTATGAGCCCCTTCGGAGCCTTTAGGTCACCTTGGCATGTTCCGTGGGGCGTAACCCCGAGGCTTCTCTCCCACCCCCTCGGCATACGCCACCGGCACAAGTAGCTGAACAGATGGGTCTGCCAAACACTCAGGGCGACCCATTCAAACACAAAATACTCACGACGCAAGGCGTAGGGCTCCGAACGATGGCCGCGTCCGAGCAGGTTAACATGTGGGCCCCTGTCAAGGGCGTGGGGCCCTCCAAGCAAACAGGAAGTACCCAAGACCCAATGTAGAGGGCCCCCGCAGGATCGAGTGAGCCCGAGCAGGTCAACAGATAAGTTTCCCAAAAAGAGCGTGGGGCCCTCCATTCGAATAGAAATTATTTAAGACTGAATGCAGAGGACCTCAAATGATACAGGACGTCAGAACAGGTTAGCAATAGGGCCCCCGTCAAGAGCGTAGGGCTCTCCATCGAAATAAGAAGTACCCAAGGGCCAAGACCCAATGTAGAGGGCCCCCGAATGATCGAGTGTGCCCGAGCACGTTAACAAATAGGGCTCCCGACAGGAGCGTAAGGCCCTCCATTCGAATTGAAAGCATCAAAGACGCCATGTAAATGACCCCAGAATGGTGGAATGTGCCCGAGCAACTGATCAGAAGTGGCCCGATAAGAGTGAAGGGCTCTCCATTCAAATAAGAAATAGCCAAAACCCAATGCGGAGAGGCTCCACAAGATGGAGTGCACCCGAACAGGTTATCAGATGACTTCGATGAAAGCAGAGGACCCTGTATCATGATGTTACTGGCGTACCCCTGAGGCCGCCCCTGCTCGCGCCGCCAGTGCTGCTGCACTTTGGTACGCCGCGGCCCCGAATGGCGGTGTACTGCCTGGGGCGCCACCCGCCGAGGTCGGCGCCGCCCGCTCGCTTCGCGGGATAAGACAGTTGCCGTCTCGCAGCGCTCGTGTCTGGTCTGGGCAGACAGAACACGTGGACTTGAATATGGCGCAGCCGCATTGAACCTAGAGTAAGCTTAAGCAAGCATGAGCAGCACATTAATTTAAGCATTGTGAGTTGTGAACCAAGTCGTGATGCCTGGATTTCGTCCTCCTGAGGAATTCGACTTTACATCGCCTGAGAGATGGCCGACCTGGCGTGATCGGTTCGTCCGCTACAGACTGGCATCGGGACTACACAAAGAGGACGGTGACGTTCAAGTAGCTGCGTTGATTTGCAGCATGGGTCCGCAGGCTGAGCATATCGTACCAATATTTAAGCTTACTGCTGAGCAGAAGGAGGATTTGGAAGTTGTTGTCTCAAAGCTAGACGGGTACTTCATTCCGAAAAGGAAATTTATTGCAGAGCGTCACAACTTCGAGCTTAGATCTCAAAGCTCAAGCGAGACTAATGAATCGTACATCAGAGCTTTGTTCTCTCTAGCTGAGCATTGCAGCTTCGCTGACGCTGATGAGCGTATCAGAGATCGTCTCATCTCAGGAATGTCTGACATGGAGCTGTCCCGTAGAATTCAGCTGAAGTCACTAGAGGAGGAAGTGTCTGCAAATACCGTCATTTCGATGATGCGTAATGTCGAGATCGTGAACGGCCGTGACAGCTCTGGTCCGCCTGATATCAGTAGGGTTTGTGCACCGGCGCGGCACAGGCAGCCGCGCCAGCAGCACCAGCAGTACAGATGTCAACAGCAGCCTTCCACCGCGCAACGGCAACAGCATAGTCAGCGTACCGACTTTTCAACAGCATGCAGATACTGTGGAAGAGCACGTCATGCGTCTCCGAAAGATTGTCCTGCTAAGGGAAAAATCTGTGACAACTGTCAGAAAATGGATCATTTTGCGTATGTTTGTCGCTCCAACGGTGTCAGAGCGAGTGCGCGGACAGGGTCCATTGAACAACTATCGCCGCCCAACATTTTTGTTGACGAAGTAGACAAAGCTTGCGCGCCATGGAGAGCTTCAGTCCTTCTAAATGGTCAACGAGTCGCTTTCAAAGCTGACTCTGGCGCTGATGTTAGCGTTCTGACGCTGAAAACGTACAAGAAGCTGAAACTGCCGCCGCTTCAACATGCTTCAAATACTCTGACAAGTGTTTGTAGCGTGCTAAAAGTAGAAGGAAAGATGCACAGAACACTCCTGTTCAAGAACAAAGCCGAGCCTGAAGTGTTCTAAGTTGTTGACTCAGCTGATGATCTCCTCTCCAGGTCTGCTTGCTCGCGCCTGGGCGTACTGAGATTCACAGGTGAAGTCAACGAAGACGTCTTCGGAGAGGCAGGTCTCCTGAAGACAGCACCGGTCAGCATTCAGCTCCGTGAAGATGCTGTTCCATTCGCCCTTGCCACTGCAAGAAACATCCCGCTGCCACTGATGAAGCCGGTGGAAGAGGAGCTGAAGAAGATGGAGCATCACGGCATCATCACGTCGGAGACCGAGCCAACGGACTGGGTCTCTGCGCTGGTCCCCGTCCCGAAGCCGAAGAGCAGCGGTGTCCGCATCACGGTTGACTACAAGAGACTCAACCAGTCTGTGAAGCGACAGGTGTTCCCGATCCCTACTCTGGAGCAGCTGACCTCCAAGCTGAGTGGCGCGACGCTCTTCACCAAGCTGGACGCCTCTTCCGGTTTCTACCAGATCCCGCTGGACGAGGCGAGCTCCAAGATGACCACGTTCATCACTCCGTTCGGCAGGAAGAGGTTCCTGCGACTGCCGATGGGGATCTCGCTCGCACCGGAGTGCTTCCAGCGGAAGATGGAGGAGATGCTGGACGGACTGCCCGGAGTCATCGTCTACATGGACGACACCGTGGTGTTCGGAGATGCTGCCAGCCACGATGCACGTCTCGAGGCCGTCATCAGGAGGATCCACGAGTCTGGCCTCAAGCCGAACAGGAAAAAGTGTGAGTTCCGGAAGAACGAGGTCAAGTTTTTGGGGATGAAGATCAGCAAGAACGGCATCAGCATGGACGAAGAGAAGCTCGAAGCGATCCAGCAGCTCCAACCACCAAAGAATGTCAATGAACTAAGGTCTCTGCTCGGAGTAATCAACTTCCTGGGCTGGTTTGCTCCACACATCCAGGAGTGCTTAAGACCACTGAACGAGCTTCTGAGGAAGAACGTGGCATGGATCTGGACACCACAGCAGCAGCAGGCGCTGGATGACGTGAAAGCAGCCGTCACTTCAGCTCCAGCTCTGGCGTTCTACGATCCAGCACGAGAGACGGTGGTCAGCGCCGACGCCAGCAGTTTCGGCATCGGAGGATGTGTTCTCCAGAAGCACGGCTCCGTCTTCAAACCCGTCGCGTTCTGCAGCAGAAGCCTGACTGACACAGAGACCAGATGGGCCCAGATTGAGAAGGAACTACTCTCCGCGACGTGGACGTGCGAGAAAATGCACATGTTCCTGTCCGGACTGCCGTCGTTCGAGCTGCATCTGGACCACAAGCCTCTGATCCCGCTGGTTAACACGAAAAATCTCGTGGATGCGCCCATCAGATGCCAGAGCATGCTCATGCGCTTGATGCGATACAACCCCACAGCGGTCTTCGTTCCAGGGAAGCAGCACCTGGTGCCCGACTTCCTCTCACGTCACCCGCTCCAGAAGCAGGATGAAATCAGCGCTGTGCTTCAAGAAGACATGTATGGATTCTGCGAGAGAATCTTCAGCGATCTTCCCGCCAAACCACAGCGTCTGGTGGAGATCAGCAAGGCCCAGCAGGCAGACGAACCCCTACAAAGCGTAGTTCAGCAGACTCTCTGGCTGGAAGGAGGGAGCGAAGCATCCCGACCTGCTGGACTACTTCGCCTCTCGGGGAGAGATGAGCGTTCTGTACCTAACGTGTGGTACACTGCTGATGCACGGGCGACGCATCGTCATCCCTCCGAGTCTGCGAGATGAAATGCTCACCCGACTACATGACGGACACTTCGGTCTGAACAAGTGTCGCCAGAGGGCAGCAGAATCGATCTCGTGGCCTCAACTCAGCATCGACCTGAAGCGTCATCTCGAGAGCTGCTCGTTCTGTCAGGTGAACGCGCCAGCCCAGCACGCTGAGCCACTGGTGACGACCCCAACGCCATCAAGACCGTGGACGCACGTTGCAGCAGACGTGGCGCCACCGGCGCTGCTGCAACCGCAGCCGCGCGAACCGGCGCCTGCACCACGATCGGTGGTGCCACGGCCACCACCAGCTGTGCCGTCGCCCGCGTCGAAAGCGGCGCCGCCGCCGTCGCTGCCGCCGCTGACAGAAGCTGCGGCCCAGCCCTGCAACGCGCAAGTGCCCCAGACACAAGGCCCAACGCCACTGCTTAGTTTCAGTCCGCGTAAAACACGCAGTGGCCGCGTTTTCTGAGAGACATCAAAGAGAAGCAGCAGAGAAGCAGCAGGAAAGCAGGTGGGAAGCAGCAGGAAAGCAGCAGAGAAGAAGCAGTCCGAGAAGCAGAAGGGAAGCGGCAGCCTCAGAAGCAGCATAGCAGCAGCAGGGAAGCAGCAGGGAAGCAGCAGTCTGTCGCCAATAATTTCGTTTCGCAAGCGTTTTTTATATATTATACATTTATTTGCATTTCCTCAAGGGGGGAGATGCATCATGATGTTACTGGCGTACCCCTGAGGCCGCCCCTGCTCGCGCCGCCAGTGCTGCTGCACTTTGGTACGCCGCTGCCCCGAATGGTGGTGTACTGCCTGGGGCGCCACCCGCCGGAGTCGGCGCCGCCCGCTCGCTTCGCGGGTAAATACAGTTGCCGTCTCGCAGCGCTCGTGTCTGGTCTGGGCAGACAGAACACGTAGACTTGAATAGACCCTAAATTCAAACACCAAGAACCATTGTACAGGCCCCCAAGCAATCGAGTATGGCCGGGGAGGCAAACGGGGCCCCGATAAGTGCATAGGGCCCCATTCAAATAGCACGTGCCCAAGGCCCAATGTAGAGGGCCCCCAAACGATCGAATGTGCCCGAGCGGGTTATCACATATGCCCCCCCCCACAAGAGCGTAGGGCACCCCATTCAGAAAAGAAATACCCAAGACTAAGTGTGGAGGGATCTCGAACAACACTGAGTGTGCCCAAGCAGGCCATCAGATGGGCCCCCCACATGAGTGTAGAGCCCTAAGCGAGAGACAGAGAATTGGAAACGCCCTAAAGCAATGTAGAGGGCCTATGAGCATATCACAAGGGTATCTGTAGGTTCACCGAGACCCACGTAAAGGGTCCCTGAGCAGCCGAGAATACCCCGACGGGTTAAGATATGGGATGTCGGCTATAGCTCACAGAGCCTTTCTGGCGAGTGGAAATAATCCGTGGAGGGGCCCAGGATTAGCAAGAGTGCCCCGGCACGCCTACAGAAACAGCCCCAACGACAGCGCAGGGTCCTCCGAGCAAATGCAAAGAAATGAAGTGCAACGTGGAATGCTCCTTAACGACCGTAATGATCCTGCATTTGGGTACATAGGTCCCCAGGAAACGGCATGGGGCCCCAAGACAGTGTAATGGGGCTTAAAATTTCCAATTCACATTTATTCCAATCGTTGGATAGTTTTTTAACTTCTTATAGGTCCTTCACTTTCGCTTTTAACTGTTCTTGGTCGCCTGAAAGTCCAGAGATACCCAGTTTTGTTGCGTTTTGTGTTAAAAAAGCTACACCTGTTCGGCCGGCTATGGGCCCCCTCGAAGCCAATGGGCCCCTTCGGGGCTTAAGGGGGGTGGGGTGGGCAAAGCCCCGTGGCCCCATCTGGATCCGTCCCTACCTTATCCACTGTTGGATTTCTGGTTGGTGGTTTGGATTTGGGAGTAAAAGTTTCCTAGGCGTGGATTGTGAATGCTAGAAATCTGAATTTGGAGCATAATGGAAAACTATGATAATTAATTTAAGGCCATATTTGTAACAACCAAAGAGTGAACAATTGATAGCGAAGCGGCGGAGAGGGATATTTTAACGGATGGATAAAACCCTGTAAAAGCTCCTTCTTCAGCACTGGCCGCGTTTGATCTGTCGTCAGCACGTTTGTCAGAACCAATCACGGCCCAGCATTTGCCTAGGTCACGTCACGTGACCACAAAGTCACGTGGCCTGTGGCGTCATGCGCCGGCTGACGATGATGCCGTTTTTTTGTTAGCCTGTCAGCATGGGGAGAAAGCGCTACGATATTTAAAGATCATTCTGAATGAAACGAGAGTTTGATTTGGTAGCTCATGCGTTGACGAGTACGTTAGGTTGGGTGGGGGCACTTGACTCTAATTTTGGGGGAAATGCGACGCAAAATAGATAAGTAGGAAATTGAAATGCCAAGAGCAGCCATGAAAAGGTGGGTGACAATGATCGGTGTGGTGTGTGGTTGCGTTTCCCAGTAAATCAATGCCGTTACAAGTTAACATTTAAAATGAGAAGGACGGAACTGAAGTGAATTGGAAATGGGAATAAGCACTCAGCATGCGGATGGGCTAGATAGATGAAGGTAAGAACCGAACAGAAGCCACTTCCAAACACCACTTTGTGCGAAGTGTAATATGGGCGGCGGTGAGCCAGAGTTTGTGGGCTGAAGTAAAATGTAAAAGAAGAGGGGATAGTAGCAAAGCTAAATAACTTTCCCGTCAGCTCACACACCGAGCGCTCCGCCAGCACGCATGACGTCACGCATTCCAGCTGACAATCGTGCTGACGACAGATCGAACGGGGCTACTGGTATTGCCCCAGTATGTCATAAAATAGTGCATGGGATTTGTTACAGTCATTTGTGGTTGTAATCCGGCCACTGACCAAATATGTTCTCACCTTCCTGCATTCATGCGACGTCTTGCGTTCAAAACAAACTGACGTGCTCACTGGCCTCAAGCCCACTGCGCCTGCTACTCACGTACTAAGACCTACGCCCTATCCCCCAGGATTTTTAGCACGACCAACAAATATTACTTTAGTGCAAATGAACTTTCCGAAACGAAAACATTTATGGTGTTTATGACTCATTGCATTTCATCTGTCTTTGTCTTGTGTGGTTCATTGCATTTATAGTTACATTGCAGCGTTTTTTATAGAAGGCCGCTCCAGATGGCAGTTGAGGCCTGCTACAAACGTCGTCAATGGCAGAGAGATGCTTTTCACTCCTATTCTTCGGGTCAAAGGGGAGAGGGGGGGGGGGGGGGCATGGCGCGCGCCTCCCCCATCTGGACCCGCCACTGCCTCTGGGTCAGAACAACTGTCAATTCTTGCAACTGTCACTGTCTCGCTCATCCCAGGCCACAAAGGCTCCTTTGTAGTAGCTGTTGACAGCACGCGTTTAATTGCCAATTGCAAATATAAACATACAGCATTGCGGGCAAGCATCTATGGCACAGCACAAATATCACTTCATAGCTCGAAACACCACACATCATGACAGGTTTCCCATTACATCATCAATAAATGGATGTAATTCCATCCGTCTTCTGACGCAGTCGTCACGGTTAGGCACTCTCCATGCCGCTTGCTTCTCTCAGGTGCGCGCGCGTGCTGAAGCATTGGCGATGGGTGCCCCTAAGAGCATGTGATGTTCTGGAGTGTCTGTAGCCGGCGTTGCATGGTCGACGGTGGGCACTCTCCACAGCCTTTGCTCTTCCTGAGTACCCACTGCCAGTGTTGGCTGGTCGGCGATGGGCGCTCGCGAAAGCCGGTGCTCTTCTAGAGTGCCTGTGGCAGGCACTACTGGCTGGGCGGCGGGATCCTCCCAGAGCATACAGTGCGTGCCAGTTCCAGTGGGCGGTTCTGGAGGGACACAGGGCGGCTCGCGGCCGCTGACCACCAAGCTGTAGGGCGGTGGCGGCGGCTCGGTAACCCCCGTCATGCAGCTGTGGTAGGGAGGCGGCGACGGCGGGGCGAGCCGGCCGGCCGATCGGCGCCACGTCTGCGGCAGGTTGTCGCAGGAGACACTCTCAAACAGCGGCAGGCCCTGCTCGGGCGACAACAGGCTGCTGCACTGCACGGTGGGCCGCTGCCGGGGCCGCGGCCGCCGCGCCGGTACCGACGGCAGGCGACGTGCGGTGAGCTGGCCGAGCCGCTGCACCGCCGTCAGCGCCTGCCGCAGCAGAGGCGGCCGGCCCGGCCGCGGCCGCAGGCGGTCGGCGCCGCCCCCGCGCGTGTCCTCGGCGGCGAGCGGCGGGCTGGCCCAGGCCACGTCGCCGTCGTCCGGCTCCAGCACGGTCCAGCTGTCGATGTCCGGCGGTCCGGACACGTGGCGCTGGCGGCGCACAAGCATCTGCCGCCACCAGAGTGGCAGGAGGCGGCGCGCGCGCGCCGCCCCAGGGCCGCCTGCGCTCAATATGACCGCTGAGGGTGTCGGCTGAACACTGTCGCCGCTCGGCGCTGTCTGAGAGACGGAACTACAGCCCCAGGCGGTTTGACATCCGTGGCCGCTTCCGTCGCCGACGGCGGCAGACGCCGGCACTGCGGTTTGGCAACACGGAGGGTCGATGGGGACCGCTGCTTCCGCGACACAAACGCTGCTGTCACCCGCAGTGCATGGCATTGTCACCCATTCACAGGGTGCCTCCTGCCATTGGCGTACTGTCCACAGCGCGTCCACATTCCCTGGTGTGCTCAACAGGTCTCCGAATGGTACCTCACACGGCATCTCTGGGCTGGCTCGTAGCGCCTCTGCAGTAATCGACAGGAGATGACGCAACTGTCCGTCGCGTCTAGACCTGATAAGGATCGGCGGCCAGGAGGCTAGAACGCTCCGATTATGCTGCACGAAGTGCGGATAGCCACGATCGCCAGGACCGCCTGAAGCTGATGGCACACGGCTGCGCTAACCACTCGCCATGGAGTCGCACCCACTAGACCTGTCACCACACGCCTCCGACCGACACGCCCAGCGCTCCCCCCGGCACAGAATGCTCGATTGACGGAATGGGAAATTCAGCATCCAACGTCCTGGGGAAATCCGGAAGTGGCGCAATCCGCCTAGCGTCTAGTTTCCCGCTGGTAGAATAGTATATTTTTGGGAGACTACTGCTTCCTCCAGTGCCCGTTGGTCTTTTAATTTAGCCGGTATTGTATTTGACTTAGACTGTAAGTACCCATATCATCTATATTGTTCGGATTTCATGGATAAGACAAACATTCATTGGACAAATGGGTGCTCTGGACCTGGTCTTCCATGGTGGGAGCTGGATAGTTTTGTAGAAGTATAGTTATTACCAGACAATACCAGTCATGACAAATACAGCGCAACTGCCACATACCTCAATGCCGTTATGATTCGATTATCACGCGGTATTTTTTGCCTTGTATCAAACCGTGTAAAAAAAGATAAAGACCGGAGAGAGTTGGTGCGCTTGCAGGGTCTACTGCTTACCTCCTGGGTTTCCAGAAGGTGTGGTTTGTGTTGTCAAAATTGTGTAATTACTTATGCTGAACTATTCCCGAGTCATTATGCGTGGCCCAGTACCGGACTGGCTTTATAATCACGAGGGGCGAGAGCTAGGGACCTGTCAACAACAGCCAGATGCCATGGTTGACCGTCTACCAAAGAATCAAATGAGGTGTGCAGGCATGCTTGCTTTCACAACAGAAAAGGTGTAACTAATGTATTTGGTCATCAAGTTTAGCCCTCAGGGCATGCATAATACCTTGTTTGTTATTGCCATGACATGTTCCATATTTCTCATGTGTACATGTCTGCTTGGAATTTTTAGCTGGCAACATCATATTATTAAGTCACATTAGATTATTATGTGTCACAAGGTTGGTAAGTGGGCACATGTACCTGGGATTTTGTGTGCTTATGACCCTGGAAAAAGCTGTGGGAGAATGTTGAGAGTGGATCCAAGGCTAGAGAACAGTATATTTTGCTAGTCTTAATGACTGCATTGTGATTAAAGTGTGCCATGAATTTGGATAGCTCTGGCACACATCTCCACTTTCTGGAAAAAACTGAATCAACTGAATAAGGTATAATATCCCTATAACAGCATCAGCAGATGCACTGGACATTTGTAAAGAATTTAAAGATATTTAGATAGCTTTATATATCCTATAATTACAACAAACAGCATTTGAACCTCACAGCTGCTCATGAAGCTTTGATGCAGTTAAAACTTGGATTTTATGAAGAAAGTGAAGATCAGAAACACTCAGCTGATTGTATCCTGTCACAAAAATGAGTTAAGAAGTGAAACAGGGCAGCCTGTGGTTGTCTGAGGATGTACAAAATTTTAGAATTAGGTAGTATAAACCTGCATAAGCAAATTATGAGCATGCACATTTACAATGTGGATGCTCTCAGTGAAACAAGAACATTGATGACCAGGGTCCCAGTTATTTTCAAAGTTTTTTTCTTCAAAATCCATTCATTACTGTTCAAAATAAGACTGGACTGACTGGGGCTATGTTTTGCTTGCATAAGGTTTGGTTGTCCTAAGACAGATTATCTACAAGAAAACAAAGCTTAAACATTCTACCAATGTGTCTTTGTATTAGCTTGTGCCTTGTAGTATTGAATTTTGTTACCCATGTATTTTACACTCCTTCAAGTAAGGACTTATCAAAAGAACTGCCTGCACCATGTTGAAGGATGTTAAGCATCCAAATGTTGAATATTAAGATGTCAATGAATATATGAGTGATTTGGTGCAAGCAACCATTTACCTTAGTAATACTGGAAAGTTGAAAGCCTGGAAAGTCAAACAATGCATCAGAGCTAACAAAAGCAGAATTGGTTATCATTTTGATGTAAGCATGCAGAAAAAAAACATTCTGGCAAGGTACACTGACATATATAAGCTGCTGTGCTGTATCATATGTGACAGCTATGCCAAGCATGAAGCCATATAGTGAAGCAATATAGCTTTCATGCATACACATCTACCAAGACACAGAGCACCAATGCCTCACTTTGTTCTAATTCCAGGATTGGCCAGTACCAGAATGGGCACCCCCAGCGGCCATCAGCTGGCTATTGATGTGTACTTGTGGGGTGCTTGCGGTTTGCCCTTATTGTACGCAAGAGAGAACAGCCAAAATTGTAACAGTGGACATATTTTTATTTGGTCATCTCAATGTGGTAATCTGGTCCCCTGTTCATAAATTTGATAAGCACCACGCAAGGGTAAATAAGAAGCGGCACACAGCATAAAAACCTGGCAAATATCGTATGAGCCGCCAACGTGGGTGCGGTGTTGTCGTCATCTGTGAAAAAGCCGAGTACACAATAGTATGTTGGTACGCGCCAAGCCGCGTCAATGAATGAAAGCGTTGCCTGCCGTCGCATAGCGTGGCAAAATCCGCCGGGTCCAACCACAAAGATAGTCACTTGTAAGGGCCCCGAGTAACTGTTTGGTTACGTACGTATATCCTGCATAGTAAGACTTCAGAAGTGTGGAAGACATCGTACGAACGAGATGGTGACATATTAAGTGCATGTACGAAGAGCATTATGCATATAGATGACAGTAGTAATAGCCTTGTTCCCCTGAGAAAAACCAGGAGAATGGAGAAGTGGATGCGTTGATGCCTTGATCGAAACGATGAACATTAGTGAATGCATGTGATGAACATTAACGTAACATAAACAACGGCATTTACTACTGCTGTTCGTTTCGATAAAAGCATTTTGCCGAAATATCAACGCTTCCATATCTCCATTTCCCGCCTTTTCTACGAGGAATGCTGATACCACTGTCGTATCCAAATGGTGGCACCCATTAGAAACGCTGTCCCAAATATGCCATCCAGCCATCAACACTCACCAGAAAAACAAACAAGATCATCCGTTACGGTGAAGCACCACAAATGGCGCACCCGCTGTCCACCACGCTCGCTCTGTCTGCTGGTTGTCTGGCGACGCGTTGGGAAAAGTTGACGAGAAGCGCCGATTTACCATCGGAGCACCACAAGCGGTCTGATGTAGCCACGCAGCGTCCAGCGGGGAAGCGTCTCGCGCGGAACGCGGAACAACCCCCGGCTCCACACTGCTGGAAACTGAGAAAAGCGCCACCTCTGTGGACAGTGGCGGTGTATCCCGGCAGTTCGAGTAGGTGGTGTTTCGCGCGTCGGCGAACGAACCCGGAGCCGCGTCTGCACAACGCGCATGAGGTCAAGAGGTTAAGGGAGAGGCCGCCACGTTGCCTGCAGCCGGCCGACGCGGCCACTCACTGCACGCTGCGGCCGCCAGGACTCCGTTCCGACCAGCACCGCGACGATACCGCAGCAGCTTTGCTTCCAATACCCGTCTGACAAATGGCTGTGTTCTGACGCATCGCGTAAAGCGGGAGAAAATGGTCGTACGCGAAAGTTGCTTCACACATCCAGCACCAAAAGACCGCATTATGGCTTTCTGAATCTCTCTGCAAAGCAGTAATGTGCAGTGCTGCGTGCGGGGAGCGTTGTGCGATGGGCCTTGCGCATGATTCGTCACGAACTGCTCTTAGCAAACATGTGGCTCGCACAATAACCCCACGTGATGTAAACCTGCATGCAACGTATGGCCAAGACTAGCCTCGATTATAGGCATAATCAACATCTCGTGGTGACATTTACCGTGTATTTTGCACCCCCACACATACAAAGCCTCATTAAGGATACCAAAGTCAAATAGCAGCAGATTATTGACAAGTATGTGCTTCAAGCGACAAACAGCACCACACCACAGGTTCGGTTCAGCTGTGAGAAAAAACCATTGGCATGGCTTAAAGAGATACCGTCCCTTCCAAACGAAAGACGCTAAAAGCCACATGAACTGAGTGACGGCAAAATGTGGGGTACCGGTCACCCGAGCTAAGCAGCGGGCGAGTTAGCCCAGTACTGTAACCGGTCAATGCATCGAAACACAAAGGACTATCTTCACAAGTCAACGAGGAAATCTATGCAAATCGAACGAACCAACACTTCGTGCACCAGTTTGGACCTAGAACGGATGCGCCCGCAACTAACTCGACCGCCATCTATCGGCGGCGCGTGTGAGCGATAGTGTGCGACATTTCGCGATGCGGCGCCACGTCCGACGACGGCCGGTTGGGTCCTGCAGGCTCCTCAGCCGAGCCATAACATACCGGGTTCATACATCAGACATGGGACGTACCCAGCCACGTCCATTCGGCGCACATTATGCCTGGTTGGGGTGCGCCCGCTCCCCTGCTGGCGGTCCGCATATTGGCGGCAGAGTCCGGATCAGCAACCGGGCCACGTGGCGCGGGCGTCACTGGCAGCCCGAGCCGGTGCCACTTAGCTAAGACGGCTTAACCTGGGATGGACGCGAAACTCTCGCAAACGGACCACAAGGGCCGCGCCCGTTAAAACAGTTCCAAAGTGTCAGCTGCAAGCTCAAACTGCTCAACTCGTCTTCCTATCGTTAAAACCAACGCCACCTACGGCTAACCAAAATCCACCGACGCTGTCTACCAAATCTGGGTTATGCAAGTGAACGGGGCCTGGGCGCACACAGCCCAGTGGCCTCGGACCCGCTGCAGGCGTGCAGGCCGAGATGCGCCACCCGGCGGCCGACGCGCCACATTACAGAACCAGACACGGCCCGTCTCACTCCCGCGCCGGCACGCGCGCGCGCGCACACACACACATTCCGAGCCGCCGGCAGTCTCTCCAGTGCAGTCTCACGGCCGTTGGCCCAACACGACTGGCCCCCCGTCGGACTGGCGTGACCCGACGGCGGGCTACATGCCGTGGCCTCGCGCCGCGCGCCTCGCCGGCACGTGCACGTTTGCGTGTCAAAAATAATATCACAAGCACACGGGTCCCGCTTCCGGCGGCGGCGGCGGCGGCTTCGGACGTCCCATGACTGCGGCGACGATACCTTGTGTGCTCCAGGCACGGCGCGAGCACACGCCGCTGCCGAGCGAACGGCGCCGTCGCGGCGATAATGCCACACGATGAACACGGGCAGCTGACGGGGCGCGGCCGGCTCTGCTCCGCGGCCCGCGCCAGCGCCCTTGGCCTGGCGGTCGACCGAGGTGCAGCTTCGGCCGGCGGCCGCTGTAAGGCGCTGCCGGCGACTACATGTGTATAGACGCGGCGGTGTAGCGCGCCTCGCCGCGGCGCATCCGCCACTGGGTGGGCCGGTACTGTAACACAGACGCGGCGGGGGCGCGTCAGCGCGCGGAATCTCGACGCAGCGCGGTCCAGCGGGTTCCAGCCACACCCAGTCACAGGCTCGGCTAGCACAATCACCAGCTTGGCAATCACGGGCTTGAAGCGAACCGCAACTTCGGGGAAGTGCTAAACAAGCTAGATGCTATTATCCAAATGTGGAGCTTAAGTGGTGGCGCCAGGCTGGCGGAGGCAGAGCGCCGAAAATGACACCCTGCGAACGGGACGATTCACGGAAAACGTTTCAGTCTAATGTTGTTATGCATATGCCATTTTTATCTGTCGTGTATGTATACATGTCTATGCATGAATTATGCCTGTATATGTATGTATACATGCATGCATGTATGTATACATGCATGTATGTATGTATACATGCATGTATATGTGCATGTATGCACGTATGCATGTATGTAACCGAGCAAATGCTACAGCACCGCTCCGACTGACCAGATTGTAGCTGCACGGACGGGTGAGCGTGGGCAAAGCTTAAGGCTTTCGAGACCCAAAGGCAGCCTTCACGTTTAATTTACCAGCGCAGAGAGGCGCCTGGTTCTAAGCGAGCCCCTTTTTGCACCACTTCGTCACATCGTGCATTGTGTTAAGGAAATACACGTATTGCTGTCGCTGTCACGTGCTCACTCACCCTGATGAGGATCTGTCCGGAGGTGGAGTGCGGGAACAGGTACGCGTACAGAACCCAGCCGGCGAGCGCCACCACCAGCACGATGAACACGATAATGGTCGCAGCCGCCGACGACGACAGGCCCCCACCTGCCGGCAGCCGGCTCCCGGTCACACCAGGCCCTCGCTCACCCCGCGCGTGGCCGTGCTGCCTGCGATGATCTCTCATCTCTCGGGCGGCGCACGCGGGGCTGAAACAGCTGGACCTCACGGTGGGGTATGAACACGCCCCAAGCCTCCTCAAGGTAAGGGGTCAATTCGTAAAAAGATGAAATCAATGGAAAATTGCCATATCAAGAGCGTATCCATCGGACAATTGCAAGCCCCGCTTGTTTGATGTCAGGCGTTTACAATGTTTCCTGACTAAAATATAGCCCGTCGTGAGTTCGGGAGAATGTTCGTGACTAATCCCCGGAGCCAAAGCTGCTAGCACTGCAGCCCTTGAACGCCATCCAACCACCCTGAGGCTCGAATCATGCGATTCTGAAGAAGCACGCACAAACTGGGTGGCACACAACTTACAACAAAATCTCAATCACAACAATGTCCCACCCTCCCCGCCAGCGCTCAGCAGCGCCACGTGCGCCACACGGCTGTGCGTGCGGCGCCGACGGGCGGCCGCTGGCTGCCGTCCGCCGCCTCCGTACCGTGCGTGCCGCCGGCGGGGGCCGAGGCGGCGGCCGAGCGGGCCGCGTCGGCGGCCGTGTCGGGCGCGCGGCTCGAGCTCGGCTCGGCCGGCGTGGGCGCCCGCGGCGGCGCCGTGGCCGCCGGCGAGCCGCACTGCTCCACGTCGCGCACGTAGCTGTCCTCGCAGCGGGCCTGCAGCCACAGCTGCCGGTTGCGGTCCAGGCCGTCCGAGCAGCGCTGGGTGGTGCCGCACCAGCCGCACTGCCGGCCGCGGCAGGGGCAGGGTCAGCTGGGCCGGCGCCGCAGCGGAGCGAACGCCCGTGTCGTCAGCGCACCAACAGCGACTCCCTCGGCATGGCAGGACTCGGTGATGCGTACGCTGAGTCAGTGTTGCGACGTACGCCCCGCTCACACGGCGCAGATACAAATACATCGCTTATGAATCTCGCCACTTACGCCTATGGTACAAAATCCGACTTGTTCTATCTGTCAGTCATATTAAAATTAATATCGTGGATACAGGTGTTCTTTTGTCGTGAATAGTTCTAAAAGGGCGACATTAACCAGTGACGCAATTTGTATTTTGTTTCAGCAGCTCATTTAAATGCATCAAGAACAGGCTGGAAGCAGTCGGATCACATTATTAACGCATGCAGTACTTGAACATTTGGCGGGATATGACCACGCAAAATTTGGGCGATGAGTTTTAATCTCTGAGTGCATTCCACTTCAACATCAATTGTGCTCTGAACGAGCATATCTTCCGTTTTTTCTGTCCCCGTCCGTACACCCTAGCGTCTCAGCTAACGGACTCGCCCTGGGGCGGGGCCGACCGAGCCCTGTGCTGCCACCTGCCGTGACTCACGTCAAACTTAATGGTGGGGTGATTGAGGCAGCTCTCGCAGGTCGTCAGGAAGACGCAGGTGGGCTGGGCGTGAAACACCACGGCCGTGTTGTTGCTGATGAGGAAGTCCTTCATATCAATCCGATGGTACTCATAGATGGTCTTCACACCTGCAACACAGCAGAGCACGTGACTCAAACGCCGCAAGCTGAGGGCGATGCACACATCGGTGATGCAGTGAGCACTTCCAAACCTCTGCGAATCTATATCAACGATCAAGTTGACAAACGTCGAAATAAACCAGGAAGAAACGCAGCATGACGGCAAGACGTCATGAGGCCGAACGCATCGGAACCCAACAAGGGCTGCTCCGCAGGACAGCAGCGCATAACCCTAGCACCTGAAAACAAACACCAGAGAATGCGACAGTCTGTAAGATCACAGTTTACAAGTGAGCCCGCAGTGGTGGAGACGGGAACCAGTGACGCGAGCACACCGGCGGCCCGAAGCTCGTAGCCACCATCGGGGCCCGGCGTCCGGGGTTCGGGACTCAGCACCTCCCCCCACACCCACACACAGAGAAGCCGCGCTGCATGGCCAGCATCGGTGGCTGCTCCGCACCCCGACGGCACGTCTCGGTCGTGCGTGCGACCCGGAAGGAACGGCCAGCGGTCCGCCAGACCTGGCGACGGGCCGGCCTCGCCCCGTCTGTCGCAGACCAGCCGCGGTGGGGAGCCCTCGGCCGCACCACCGGCAGGACGGCCTGGCAGGGATAATCACCCACGACCATGCGGCCATGCATACCGACCGGGTTACAAAATCACCTACGAGATCGATTCTGCTCTAAATAATACGATAATAGGACAAGACGATTGCGTCCCCTAGTGACAACAACGTCTCTCATCCCCCGTTACATGTTTAGCTCACAGTCACGAAATCAACCCAGAATGTCATTTTTTTCATTTTTGCCGGTCGTCATTTTTGGCAGGCGTCGGCTAAATCCAACCGCCAAATGCGGATCTTTTCTGATGATACCACTTATTTTTCTGCTGATTTTCTGCTTTTCTCTTTCTTTTCCGTAATGCGGCCTTTCGGCGCGCCTGCGTAGAGATCATGATGGCGCAGGGTCTGACGTCACACCAAAGCTTCATCCGATTGGCCGCATCCCTGCGACGCGACCTGACCGACCAGGCTTATGACAACACCAGTCCCGGCAGAGTGCCCAGCTCAGGCTCGTGTGTGGCACCAGTCCCGGCAGAGTGCCCAGCTCAGGCTCGTGAGTGGCACCAGTCCCGGCAGAGTGCCCAGCTCAGGCTCATGTGTGGCACCAGTCCCGGCAGAGTGCCCAGCTCAGGCTCATGTGTGGCACCAGTCCCGGCAGAGTGCCCAGCTCAGGCTCATGTGTGGCACCAGTCCCGGCAGAGTGCCCAGCTCAGGCTCATGTGTGGCACCAGTCCCGGCAGAGTGCCCAGCTCAGGCTCATGTGTGGCACCAGTCCCGACAGAGTGCCCAGCTCAGGCTCATGTGTGGCACCAGTCCCGGCAGAGTGCCCAGCTCAGGCTCATGTGTGGCACCAGTCCCGGCAGAATGCCCAGCTCAGGCTCGTGTATGGCACCAGTCCCGGCAGAGTGCCCAGCTCAGGCTCATGTGTGGCACCAGTCCCGGCAGAGTGCCCAGCTCAGGCTCGTGCATGGCACCAGTCCCGGCACAGTGTGAGAAAGGTGTGGAAGAGCACACGCAGGACACGTCACGATGCAGCAGCGAGATGTGACAAAGCCCACAGGGGACACGTCACGATGCAGCAGCGAGATGTGACAAAGCCCACGCAGGACACGGCACGATGTAGCGGCGTCGTGTGACGAAGTCCACGCAGGACACGTCACGATGTAGCAGCGAGGTGTGACAAAGCCCACAGGGACACGTCGCGATGTAGCAGCGAGATGTGACAAAGCCCACAGGGGACACGTCACGATGTAGCAGCGAGGTGTGACAATGCCCACAGGGACACGTCACGGTGCTGTCGGAGGACAAGTTGTGCAGCGGAGCAGAAACTGCTTTCGAACGCCGGCTGCTCCGGACTCGCAAGAAATGAGACGGCTACACGCATGCTTGCAGCTGACCACAGCATGCTAAAATATTAATAGTATTCTTCGCGTCTGTAAACGTGATTTCGTCTCACCACAATATTTGTTACGTGCTTTGGGAGCACAGCAAACTTCGCTATACCTAGCGACACCCTCAGTTGCAATGTGCAACGTTAGAAGACCTTTCGCTCTTACTGTTTTTCCTCCGTAGGATAACACTCGTGTACTGGTGCATGGGTACTTATATGGCGGAAATGGTCTGACTTGTCCTCATTGCGACGAGCCCCTCACCACTGGACATGTTATACACTCCCACTCATGTCCATACCTCACCTAAGAGCGGTTTCTTCATTCTGCACGGGATTCGCCATGTCTCACCTATCTTCACACCATCGAGAACACGTCTCGTCAGCATTCCAACGGTCAGCTGTTTCACCTTTAGCACACAAAGATTTTCGACCATTCACACAACTCGGTAGGCAGTTAACGCTGTAATGGGCCCAAAAGGCCGCAGCGGCCGTTATGCCCGAACGCCCCAATCCTCATCATCGTCACCATCACCATAATCATCACGCTGTCACCCGCCAAGCGCGGAGGCCTCCTGTCCGCAGCTGAATTACGCCCTCCCCACCAGCCCCCAACGTTGGCACCTCAAAATTAACGTCCAATGTTGATCAACTTCGCTCCCATCCCCTGGCAACCAGGAACATCGAACAATCGCGCAAAACGCCTGCACTGGGCTCCACCCGATGGTGGTCTTCACCCCGACCTAGTCTCATCACGCGAAACTACGAACTCTGCATTGCGTCCTGCAAGCAGACGCGCCGGAAACAGGAAACGTGTCGCACGACGTCAAAGCCCATTCAACGCCAATCAAAAGTGTGAAGATTCCTATTTTCCTTTCATAGAACTAGGTCTCGGCCAGGCAGGAAAACTGCAGTACGTTTTGTGGAGAAAAGAGTGGTGAGTTTCTGGACTGCAGCCCGCGAGCTTTCTCACCATCAGCTGAACCGGGGTGGCTGGGTTGCGGATGCTCTCAATGCGTACAGGACGAGCGAGCCGCAAAAATTGTAGACAGAGGTACACGGTGCGATCCAATGCACCCGCAGACTTCCGAGTAACACCGGCTTGAGCAACTAAATCAGATGGTGATGATATTTGGGTTCAGGGTCGCTTCGACTGCCGCGGTCGTTCTGCGCCCGTGAGCAAACACAGATATTCACGATGGTACCACTATCCGTTCTGAGGCTAACCACAATAAGCATGCGCATCCAACCCCCATCGCGGTTTTTGTATCCTCTATGAGTGCAGAGACGCCAGCGACATCTGCGTGTCACAATAATGACCTCCTGAGCCTCGCGCTCGCTCGGCAGCTCGCGAGCGGGTGGAGGTAGGGCGTTGGGGGAAGTGGTCACGTCGGCTGTCCAGCTGAGTGGCGTTCCGCACGTAGGGATGGGGGAAGGGGGCGCCAGCCACAATTCCACGGACGCCAATAAGCGGGCCGCACGTGGCGAAGGTCAACACCAGCATCACGACCGGCCCGGGGGCTGTCATGGTCGGCGCCTGCACGACAGAGCGGACGGGCCACCATCTCGTCCGCGCACCGCCGGCGCGCACCACCAGCCGCCCCTGGTGCACGGAGCTCCCCTTACGGCCGGCAGGAGCCCGCACTGGCAGACAGGGGCAGGAGCCCGCACTAGCAGACATGGACAGGAACTTGCACCAGCAAACAGGACAGGCGCCCGCACCGGCAGACGGGGGTAGGAGCCCGCACCAGCAGACAGGGCAGGAGCCCGCACCGACAGACAGGGGCAGGAGCCCGCACCAGCGGACAGGGACAGGAGCCCGCTACAGCAGACAGAGGCAGGAGCTCCTACCGGCAGACGGGGGACGGGAGCTCGCACCAGCAGACGGGGGCAGGAGCCCGCACCAGCAGACGGGGACAGGAGGTCGCACCAGCAGACAGGGACCAGAGCCTGACCAGCAGACAGGGACCAGAGTCTGACCAGCAGACAGGGACCAGAGTCTGACCAGCAGACGGGGACCACAGTCTGACCAGCAGACAGGGACCAGAGCCCGACCAGCAGACGAGGACCAGAGTCTGACCAGCAGACAGGGACCAGAGTCTGACCAGCAGACAGGGACCAGAGTCTGACCAGCAGACAGGGACCAGAGTCTGACCAGCAGACAGGGACCAGAGTCTGACCAGCAGACAGGGACCAGAGTCTGACCAGCAGACGGGGACCAGAGTCTGACCAGCAGACAGGGACCAGAGTCTGACCAGCAGACAGGGACCAGAGTCTGACCAGCAGACAGGGACCAGAGTCTGACCAGCAGACAGGGACCAGAGTCTGACCAGCAGACGGGGACCAGAGTCTGACCAGCGAGCAGGGGCCGTGGCCCTGCACATGGCCCGCACCAGCGGGGCGAATCAGGCCCGGCTGCAACGGCGCGTGGATAATCGATGCGGCGGCCGGCTGCGGCGACGGCCGCTGGCGGGGTCGATAACGAGGTCGGCCGCCCCTCCCCGCGGCTGGTTCGGGCTCACGCACCTCGCGTGGCGCGTCCGCTGGCGGCCGGCCGCCCCCAGCGCGGAGAGCGGCCCCCTGCCGGGCTGCCACCGCAGCCGCGGACCAACGACATCGGCCGCTGCCACACGGACACGCGCACGTGCACGTGCAGAGGGCAGGTCCGGCGCCACTGCATGCCGTGGTTTTCTCGCGAGCATGGGAAACTGACCTCTGAACACGCTTTAAAAGGATGTTTGCGAACATTTCAGTACGTTGCTGCTTTCAAGGCAAATCTGTCTTTGACACGTTCTAGGCCGGTTTTTGGCCAGAGAATGTCGGATATCAATAAAAGCTGTGTAGCTGGAACTATTCTTTTCACTAGATGTTTTCTGGAGAAAACAGTCAAACGTGAAAAGCTGTAAGAGCCCAACGCCGACCCCATCATAACGGATAGATGTCCTCAATGTCCGACTCACGTTCAAGCGGAGCGAGTTCCGAAAGAGGCTTGGATATCAGACGCAGTAAAACACATCCGGCACATACGAGGCCATGCTCCAAGCACGCTGTGCACAAGCATGGTCCATGTGCAATAACAGAAAAATAGTCCCAAATGAATGCCCGACGTAAAACTATGCGTGTTAAAACGAGCCTCTTCGTCCCCCTTTCAACGCATTACAGCGGGCAATACGACAGTCTAGGAGACACAAACAAAGCTGCATGTTTCTTTGTGCGCAGTGATGAACATTGTCCTATGACATGGCCGCTGCCCTTGCGACATGAAATGGACAACAATGGCTGTCCTTAATCCAAGCAGCACCACTGTACCATCTTCTGTGAGATGAATACTAATGACTGGGTTCCACGCTCATTTTCCCGTCAATGCCAAATATGAGTCTCGCATGGGCTGGGTCGGCATTTCCTCGGCATGTTCCACATCTTAACAAGCGCTCGGGTGGGTGTCAATTTGATCCCCGGAGGCTTTTCCAAATAATTTCAGAACGGCGCGGAGAAGCAGCGCCAAGCTTTGTCTAGCTGTAGGTAATTGAATACTTGACCTCTTGATATAGCTTGTAAGGTCGAATACCTAGAGCGGGTCAAAGTTAAGCCACGGCTGTCGTTGAAGGCAGTCCCCATGAAATCATTCGACAGCAGAGTGTTAGACAACGGAGTGCTAGACAACGGAGTGTTAGACGAAATCATGCAAATAAAATGATTTCTTACACAATCAGACAATCGGAAATAGGATTAAGACTAAGTCCATTGACTTTGGGTCAGGTATAAAAATCAGATCAGGGTCAAAGACAAACCACTTTACTAATGAATAGCTTGTAAGCACTTCGGAGTGCTCATTTCAAATTCCTGTACCACAAGGACGTCAAAATATTTCTTACTTAGACCTCAAGCACGTCAGGAAGGTCACTGACCTCGACTGAAATTTTGCTTAGAAGAGCACGCCCCGCAGGGCAGTGTTTGACGCCGATTGTACATAAAATATGAAAATAGCATCGGTGACATCTGGGCATCTTCTTCTTCTTTTCTTCTTCATCATCATCTTCTTCATTTCTTCTTCCAAAGGCATAAAACAACGCCACTGAAATGATGTGAAAACCAGCGACTTGCTTATACGACGTAAATACGTCCATGGTAGTTGTGTGAGAACATGTAAGCGCGCTTTGGACACCGATCTGGAGTTTTACCTTGTCAGGCCTTATTTGACCTAAGGCCAAAGCCCAGGGAGCCCAAGATCTCTCCACCGATGAGTTCACACACAGGCCTACATATCCTGTAAATTTGATGTCTCCAGATCTCTTAGCTCCTAAGACCTCAAGCGGGGCGGGGGGGGGGGGGGTCTGACAGTTGACCTCCGACCCGAGCGTGCCGCACCTGACCGGCCACCCAAGCGCGTTAAGTCATAAGCCCAGTTCAGCCCATACCCCGCTCGGAGCTGACCGCGGTCTCAGCGCCGCAGCCACGGCACGGGTTCCGGACTGCCTGCCTGCTGCGCAGTTTTGCCTATCCCGCTGTGAGGCCCGCTCTCCGCCTGGAAGCCCCGCTTACAGTTCCCTGCACGGCAATCGCAACCACGCTACCGGCCTGAGCGGCGCGTGACAGGATGCCCGGTCCACAACGTCCAGGTGCCTCGAGCACGACGCTACGCCTGCGACAGCGCTCGGTTCGCCACCGGGCCGCACTGTGGGTGCGGGGATACTTCTGGCGCAACACGCGCCGCCGCAGCTCAGGGCTAATCTGACCCCACAGGGGACACACCGTCGCAAATCAGGGCTGGCCTGACCCCATAGGGGACACACCGCCGCAGCTCGGGGCTGACCTGACCCCACAGGGGACAGACCGCTGCAGCTCGGGGCTGGCCTGACCCCGCAGAGGACACACCGCCGCAGCTGGCGGGCTCCGGCCATCTGTCCGGCCGCCAGCTGAGCTATGACGCGAGCGGCACCTGGTCAGCACCCCAACGGACGGACCGGGGCGCTGGCAGCACCACCGACACTCCGCTCAACTGTCAGGAACGTGGACACGCGGACAAGGCCACACACAGACAGTCAGGGACGCACACAGAACGTCAGGGACAAAAACCAGGTCAAGAAAACCCACAGTCGGGACCGCACGCAGACCGCTAGAAACACAGGCAGACTGCCATGAGCGGGGCGAAATGTCAGAGACGCAGACAAACGCTCAGATACACAGCGTGACGGTCAAAATCCAAAACTGTACAGCCAGCCAACAAAACACGGGCCATACAGACCACAAGTCACAAACGCGGCCACACCGTCATCCCAGCAGTAGGGCGTCCAATCAACAGACCGAACAATCCTAGATAAACACGGGCAGAGACTGAGCCGTGCCATCCAGACGCCGTGATGACGTCCGTGATGACGTCCGTGGTGACGTCCCGGTCGTGTCAGGACGCCGGCGGCGCGTCGCCCGGCCCGGGGCGTCACCCGGACAGCACAATACACGCTGTCAACGGGCGGCGGCGGCGGCCGATAGCCGACAATGGGGGCGGTGGACCAGAGTCGGCGCGTGGGCGCCATACCCGCCGGGCGGCCGACGGCAGGCTGGCGGCGCGCGCCCGGCCTGCAGGCGCGCGGACGCGGCGGCCGGAGCTCGCTGCCGAGCGTGGTAACGAATAAGGCACGCATGGAAGGACGTGTCAAGGCCAGAGCACATCGGCCCAGCGCGATGGCGGACGAGCTTCGCCGTGCGGACCAGCAGGAAGAGCAAGCCGGGCGGCCTGCTGTTCCAGCGCGTCGTCCGTGGCGCCGGCCGGACCGTGCGGACGTCCGGCGGCGGCCCAGAGCTACGTATCAGGCAGCTGGCGGCGGTCTCACCCCAGACAAGGCGGCCGCTCCTGATGGGTCGAAGGGAAGGGGAGGGGGCAGAGACCCACGCCGCAGGTCCGGCCCTGACTGCCGTGGCCCGGCTGGCGGCCGGCGCCTGCCCGTAAGCGGTGCGGGCCCCGGGTGGGACACCGGGGGGCGCGCGCCAGGCGGACAGTGTTTATGACGTGCCAGGCCCGCGCGGGCCGTGGTGAGCGACCAGTGCCGCTGCTCTCGGCGCAGGACCGATAACCAGGTCATGGCCGCGCACCAAATGAGACGCCGACATGGCAACCGGCGCGCCACCCTCCTGCTCGGCGGAAAACTCCTGTCTCCCCACAAGGGGCCGAAACAAGCCTTCAACGAACTCTGTCGCGCTTGTTTAGTTTCTGGAAGGTCTCCACCGGTGACTTTCGGTAGCATGATTCTTTCGAGATTTTGGGGAATAGCGCTTAAACGACAGACCAGAGCAGAGGTCATACATTCGGCCCGGCCCAACTTGGGTTGGGTCACTGCACGCACGCGACTCTTTCGTCTGCCCACGGGAGAGTATTGTGAAATAATGGCATGCTGCGGGATGCGTTTGTTATTCCTGCATAACCCGTTGATCGTTCGTGTGCGCGAGTTATTTCCCGGTGTGCATCCATGCATGTGCGCCCATGATGTATTGCATTAGCGGGGAGGGGACCCCACGTGCTCAAGGGGTCCCCAGTGAGTTTTATGCGACACTGCCAGATGTGCATACGCCACGGCAGGGTACCACAGAAGCGGTACAGGTGGCTGTGGAACAAGCGGAAGTGGAATTGTACGACAAAAGTGTTCAAGGAAAACATTTGCACACGCTAACACGGACCATTGATGCAACACTTGCGACACGACGGAGGTCACCCCAGCTATCTGCTTGCTATCGTTCGATGCCGCGATGTCCAGCGCCGCAGCCTAGTGAGCAAACACCCTGTGGTCGGCCGAGACGCGGGCTGCAAGCCTGTTCATTAAAGTATGATAATGGAGCGGGATGGATATCTCATGTCTCAGCAGATCAGCTAATACGCCATGCACAAAGCGACCCGTCCGGCACTCTGTGGATCGAGCATCTCTCATCGCGTTGGGGCGAGGGCTTGGTCGCGCTTCCTCGGCTTGACAGGTGCGCCACCGCCCGCACGTAAGTGGCCACACTTTCGGCTCATCCTCTCACATCCCCGACCGAACCGCACGCCCCGTGCTCGGGTCATTCCCGCAGCTCAGGCCAGGCCACACCTGCTCGGGTCATCCCCGCAGCTCAGGCCAGGCCACACCTGTTCGGGTCATCCCCGCGGCTCAGGCCAGGCCACACCTGTTCGGGTCATCCCCGCAGCTCAGGCCAGGTCACACCTGTTCGGGTCATCCCCGCGGCTCAGGCCAGGTCACACCCGCTCGGGTCATCCCCGCAGCTCAGGCCAGGTCACGCCTGTTCGGGTCATCCCGCAGCTCAAGCCAGGTCACACGTGTTCGGATCATCCCCGCAGCTCAGGCAGGTCACGTTTGTTCGGGTCATTCCCACAGCTCAGGCCAGGTCACGTCTGTTCGGGTCATTCCCGCAGCTCAGGCCAGGTCACGTCTGTTCGGGTCATCTCGCAGCTCAAGCCAGGCCACACCTGTGCGGGTCATTCCCGCAGCTCAGGCCAGGTCACGCCTGTTCGGGTCATCCCCACGGCTCAGGCTACGTCACGTCTGTTCGGGTCATCCCTGCGGCTCAGGCCAGGTCACGTCTGTTCGGGTCATCCCCGCAGCTCAGGCCAGGTCACGTCTGTTCGGGTCATCCCCGCGGCTCAGGCCAGTTCACGTCCATTCGGGTCATTCCCGCAGCTCAGGCCAGGTCGCGTCTGTTCGGGTCATCACCGCAGCTCAGGCCAGGTCACGTCTGTTCGGGTCATCCCCGCGGCTCAGGCCAGGTCACGTCTGTTCGGGTCATCCCCGCGGCTCAGGCCAGGTCACGTCTGTTCGGGTCATCCCCGCGGCTCAGGCCAGGTCACGTCTGTTCGGGTCACCCCCGCGGCTCAGGCCAGGTCACGTCTGTTCGGGTCATCACCGCGGCTCAGGCCAGGTCACGTCTGTTCGGGTCATCCCCGCAGCTCAGGCCAGGTCACGTCTGTTCGGGCCATCCCTGCGGCTCAGGCCACGTCACATCTGTTCGAGTCATCCCCGCGGCTCAGGCCACGTCACGTCTGTTCGAGTCATCCCCGCGGCTCAGGCCAGGTCAAGACTGTTCGGGTCACCCGTGCGCATAGCCCGATCGGCGGCCGCCAGCGATAGCCGGGTGACTCGGCCAAACCCGCCCCCGATGATTACCAGGTCACGGCTTGACGTTTCATGGTTCACTGGTGTGCTAATACGCCCGCAAGAACGCACGCGACCGCCGGCGCACTCAAGGCGATGGTCAAAGGACGCCCCGCCTGTGCTCATCTCATTTAGGTATTTTCGGCGGTTTGCTGACTCAGTGAAATACGCCACGGTTCTCTGCACGTGCCTTCGTTTGATGTGAGTGACTATGCACAGGCGCGACTACTGCCATGGTGCTGTGCAGCACCAAGCTGTGAGTCGCCGATTTTCTACGCCATGCACATCCTGCGGCCGGACATTTTGATGAACATCTTCGTGGCTTCCGAGGCGAGGCAATTTTCCACAGCTGTGTCTCATTTTCCTCATGGCAGTCATCCAACGCTCCATAAATGAACTTGTCAAGCGTCAGCAGTCTTCCTAAATTAAGTTCACCATGTTGAATTCCGACCTATGCTGACATCCAGGGCAATACGTATGCAGACGCCGCAGCGAGGCGTGCAGAAGGCGCAGAGCGTGGATGTTCGTCTCCCTTTCCGGCCAAGTACCCATACCCCGATATTGCAGAATATTTGCAACGTCAATGGCAACACAATTGGGACATAATTATCAGTTTCCAGGGTTTGGCCGTGGCGCCCCGTCCGGAACCACAGAAGTCCTGTGCGCGCAAGGCGTGGCGAGGCGGGGTCATGGCAGGGTCACGGCGGGGTCATGGTGGGGCCGTACCGTCTCCGCATCGGCCGTGATGGCGTCACCTGCCGCCGCCTGCGGCGTGGAGCCCGAACGGACGGTCCACCCGCGCCGGCGGAAGCCCCTCGCCATACGGCATGCACTCATTGTACGCCAGGACCGCGCCCTTGAAACCACCGGTGGCATCGAACCCGTTTCTCCGCGTTGCTCAGCGTGATGGGTGTAGGCAGAATTCGCCGTACGTCAGCCACAGCGTTGCGTTTCCAGTAGGCGATGCCCTGTACTGTGCACGCGCACGGCCCACTTCTGATCGCTGTGTTTAGTCTTTTACTGGCAAAATATTCCTCCAAGAATGAAAACAGAATGATTAATAACTGCTTACTCATTTTTTTTTTACTTTGTCATGCAGAAAAACCATTATGGCTACCACATAAGCATGCCGTTGGTACGCCGCTCCAAATTGAACAATCATACTTGTATCTAAGCTCCCCCAGTTACAGAAAAGGAGCTTCGGTTACAAGAAAGAAACTAAACACGCTCCACTTCATGACCTTTGAGATAACAGGGCTGGGCTTCATGTCACGAATAACCTCGTCAGCGATGACAAGACGCAAGAAGTCACACAAGGTTTATCGTCCTGAAACCAGGAAATGAGCAAGCAGTACATAAAGCACTGAGCTTGGCTCTATTCACAACGACCCACGTCATCCTTTCCATTGCTAAATACCCGCTCGGGTATTCAGCACTTCCACTAATCCTGTTTAGAGTGTCTGTGTATGTGGGGGATGGGGGTTCAAAGACCTATAATACGATATCGCCACGCACGTGCAACACGAGTTTCTCTGAAATAACAAAGTGAAGCCCATGCTGTTTTTAAAGTGGTCACGCCCCGCTTTTTAGTGAACGCCCCTACGTGATTGCAGGTCACAAAATCATGCAAAATGCATGGTATTGATGACATTCCGGATGTTGTAATTGCGAGGCAAGGATGTTGCAACCAGAACCATCCTTTGATCAAACGACGGGAAACAAAACAAAACTAGACAAGTCGGATTACAGTCATCGCTATTAATTTAAGCATACTGCTGCACGTATTTCATTTGGCGGTTTGCTGAGCAGATGACAGACCTGACCGATCTGTTGGCCAGACGCGTGGTCGGCAGCAGTTTGGCACCACAAACACACCCGCCATCTTCAGACGGGTCAGACTGTCTATCGACACGCCGGATGTGGCGGACGACCAGCGCCATGCGTTCTTCATCACGCTACTGTGCCTAACCGGAACAACAACGAACAGCACATTGCGGCCGTTGAAACTGATGCGAACAGCAAGCGGTGAAAGATGCCACGTAAGGACAAGCCCGCCGCAGGAAGAGACGTTGCGGCGCCAGCGCTGACAACTCAGCCCACTCCATCGGTAATCCTCGCCGAAGAGGGCACCGCGGCCTCTGGAAACCCGGCTCGCCACAGAGCCGGCCCGGACGCAGTCACGCCGCGCGAGGCGGCCGTCGGTGGAACTGGCGCCGAGTTGCGACCGCCACTCAAACGAGGACGGCGACCGGGCAGGCGGTCCAGCACAAACGTGAAGGTCCGCGGCAGCATACCCATCGGGCGCAGGCCACGACTACAACGCTCGGAGCCCGGCCGGGTCCGAGGCTCCGGCAGCAGCGGCTCCCCGCGCCACTCGCTGCCGGGCCTCTCGGTCTCCGGACGGCCGGGCCTCGGAGGCTCCGGCTGCAGCGGCTCTCCGCGCCACTCGCTGCCGGGCCTCTCGGTCTCCGGACGGCCGAACTACGTCACGGCCGACGGCCCGCGCCTCGGTGCAGCAGGCCGGCGGCGGGCCCGGCTCGACTCCGGCCATCAGCGCCGACCTCAATGACGGATGGCGCGGCGGTATCGAGCGCGTCACTTGGCAGCGCCGTCGGCTGCGTGGCGCGCCGAAATAAACACTGGCCGAGCCGGCGGTCGCGCGCCAGACACGCGGCCGCCCGGTGACGCGCCGCGCTTCGAGGTGGCGCGGCCCCTCGCCGCCCCGGGAGTCGTGGAGGTCGGCCGCGGCCGTCGCCCGGTGTCAGCTTGTGTTCGGGTCAGCCCGGCCCCGTTGCCAGAGCGGCGTGCGGCCGGCCGCATCCGCCCCGTCCCGTTCCCTACGACCCAGACGGGGGCGACGCTCACCACAGCGCCAGTCGCGCGCCCACAAGCGGCGTCGAGGGCCCCATCGCGAAACAGCACAGCACCGGCCCACGCAAGCGCGCCCCTGGACGACGGCGCCTCCTCCTTTACAGCAGTCAGCAGCCCGCGAAGAGCTCGCTAATACGTACCAACATGACGATACAAGCAAAACCCGACAGCCACATGCGCTAGATGCGGCCACGACCCGCAACCCATTTTCGTACGCAGCACGAACATGGCCCCTCGCAGTGGCGTGCGATCCCAACAGCACCCACATGGCCCCTCGCAGTGGTGTGCGGACCGGCAGGCGTGGTCGGCCCGTGCCTCCTGGCCGGTTCGGGCGTGCCAGTCGGCCGCCGGCTCGGGCGCACTCACGCCGTATGATGCTGCGGTCGATGATGTAGGCGTCCGACATGCCGACCTTGACGGGGTGGGCCGACGTGTTGATGCCGGTGATGTCGACCGGCACATCCCGGTAGGCGAACACCACGTCGCCGGACTTGTGGATGGTGGTCTGCCGGGAGGACGGGAGCGGTAAACGGGAGCGGGCGGACGGCGGCGAGCGGGGGCGAAAGGACGGCACCGAGCGGGAGCGGGCGGACGGCTGCGAGCGGGAGCGGACGGACGACAGTGCACGGGAGCGGGCGGACGGCGGTGAACGGGAGCGGGCGGAAGGCGGTAAACGGGAGCGGGCGGACGGCGACGAGCGAGAGCGGACGGACGGCGGTGAACGCAAGCGGGCGGACGGCGGTGAACGGGAGCGGGCGGAAGGCAGTGAACGGGAGCAGGCGCGGCCGCACGAACCTCGACCGACGCCGCCAACATCGCGAAACACTTCAGGCGTGGCATTCCAACCACGAAGCGCGGGGCCGATTGAAACGCCAGAGTGCCTTATGAGCGGGTACCTGGATCCAACACACCATCACAAGACATTGCTTGCAACACTTCCAACGCGTCACCATATCAGTGGCAACGGACCAGCGAAGGTGG
This sequence comes from Pollicipes pollicipes, assembly GCF_011947565.3. Taxonomy (NCBI): domain Eukaryota; kingdom Metazoa; phylum Arthropoda; class Thecostraca; order Pollicipedomorpha; family Pollicipedidae; genus Pollicipes; species Pollicipes pollicipes. The sequence goes on along the minus strand of NW_023596461.1, from coordinate 14,591,654 downwards.
CGACCACACCGACATGGGACCCACGCCCAAACCAGCACGGCTTGCGCCGGGTCGGCGAAACCGGCGACGATGCGCACCTGGAAGCTGAAGGCGGTGTTGTTGGCCTCCTGCAGCAGCACCTTCTCCCACTGCACCGTCAGGGACGTGCCTGCAACAGACGACCGTGGCCGTCACGCGAGACGAGACGGCCCACCCGCCGCACACCTACACCGCCGGCAGCACGAGCGCGCATCAAAAGCACGCAGCACAGAGCACTGGGAGCCGCCGAAAATGCGCCACACCAAAAGCTTCACGCAGCTTTGACAGGTACTCATATACCGGACATATACTATACTTGACACTTGATAGGTCAATATATCACAAGATGACGCTCGACCGTCAGTGACAGCAAATATATGGCGACAGTTGATACATCCCAGAGCACGGCTGGGTGCGCGCTGGGACTCCTGCACCTTCGCAATCGGCAAACCTCCAAGAAGCCCACCCCGGCCGAGACAGGACCTGACCCTGCCCTGATCTGCCCAGTCTGCCGCAGGAAACAAAGCACACTCGGGCTGCCGATACTCTGAGCCCCTCCCCTCCCCCCCCCCCCCACACCCCCAGTTACTCGGTGGCCGGGTCGGGCACGCACCGTTGTCCGAGTACTTGATGACCGAGTCGGGGCTGATGGTGGTGTCGAAGTTGGCCATGAGGGGCGCGATGTACTGCGTGGCCGCCAGCCACGAGTGCAGGTAGTCGCCCGTGTAGAGGAAGCCGCCGGTGGCGATGGTGATGTTGGGGATCATGTGGCCGTAGAACGGAAACTCGAACTTGAGCGGCACGCGCTGCCGATGGAAAATGGCGGGAAAGGTCAGCCCTCAGTCGGCGCGGCTCGTAGCACGGCCGGCAATGAGGACACGGCGAGCCACGTGGACGCATCAGATTATAAGGACACCGCGGGCCATGAGGACCCAGTGGATCATAAATCCACATCAGGCTACGAGGACACAGCGTGCCACGTGGACACATCAGGCTATGAGGACACCGCGGGCCATGAGGACCCAGCGGATCATAAATACACATCAGACTGTGAGGACACCGCGGGCCATGGGGACCCACGGGATCATAAATGCACATCAGACTACGAGGACCCAGCGGGCCACGTGGACACATCAGACTATGAGGACACCATGGGCCATGAGGACCCAGCGGATTATAAATAAACATCAGACTATGAGGACGCCGCGGGCTATGAGGACCCACGGGATCATACATACATATCACACTATGAGGACAAAGTGGGCCACGCAAACAGATCAGACTATGACACCGCGGGTCATGAGGACCCACCGGATCATAAATACACATCAGACTATGAGAACACAACAGGCCACGTGGACACATCAGACAATGTGGACACAGCGGGGCCATGAGGACCCAGCGGATCATAAATACACATCAGACTATGAGGACACAGCGGGCCACATGGACACAGCGGGTCATGAGGACACAGCGGATCACCAATATACATCAGACTATGACGACACAGCAGGCCGTGAGGACACATCAGACTACGAAGACACAGCGGGCCATGAGGACGCAACAGACCATGAGCACGCAACAGATAACAGAGGGCGATGACCACACAACAGAACACGAGTCATAAGCACCGGGCGGTCTGAGCAGCCATGAGGACAGGGCGATGGCCCTGCCACCCCGGGCCGTTCGTGACAGCCATTGCGACGGCAGGGAGACCAGATGCCTCAAAAGGGGAGGTCTCCGGCAGAACAAAAGGGCGACGTGTGCTGGCGGCACACGCGACGCTGCAATACTGTTCTGCAGTCGGCTGTTATTACGTCACTTTACACCCGTCCCGGTGCCCCGATTTCCGACAAATCAGGCGGGGACTGAATGCCACTTCCTTTGAAGCGAGGAAAACCGTGGCTTCGCAAATCGGAGAGCTGTTGAAAACCCTGTACCGGAACGCTGGAAACTCATCCAGCTGAGAACAGACGGCCCCGGTGGCCGCCACCAGCGCCGAGCCGCTTCGTTGCTGTACATAGCTCTGACGCCAAAGCCGGCCAAACGACGATGGAAAAGACACGAAATGCGGCTTTGAAACGCCTCCCTGAGCACTGATACTGAATTTTGGAATTTGTTCACGTGATTGCCTATCGAGTGCACGCTTTTGCCCGGCACGCCATTGGAGCGTTCACTTCGATACCATCTGTTATAAGCCAATGTGCCATGGACAAGCCACTATGTAGGTGGCAAAACGTGCAGCAACAGGAAGTCTGTACCGCCCCGCTGTCTTCAAATATTTTCTTAGGTTGGGAAGACGGGCGAAACCTCAACACCACGCACATTGTGGCGGTCGTTTGCCAATATTGGAAAGCAGACGTGCTTAACGATAACGACGGCATTTTGACATGATGTCTTCAACTGTTGAAAAGAGGCATGCGAAGCAAAACACCATGAATTGGACGCTGGCTGCCACAGCAACGCAATTCCAGGCGTCGGACAGACTCAATCCAGGTCGGGCGCGTTAAATACGGTCCGTGGTCACTACTGACCACGCCAGAGTCGTCGGCCCGGCTGCCGGGTCCAGGGACTTACGACGGACGGGACGTGGCGATTTGATGGCTTCAGAGGCTGAGGATGGCTGGGCAGTGGTGCGAGGAACCATGCAACTCGTAATGGCTGACGGTCAGGGTAGTGACGCCCGGCGTCTGGGACTGACGGCGGCTGCACACCAGCCAGTGATGTGAGGAGACAATCACAGCCAGGATACTGACGCCAGGCGTTAGGGACTGACGGCAGCTGCACACCAACCAGTGATGCGAGGAGACAATCACAGCCAGGATACTGACGCCAGGCGTCAGGGACTGACGGCGGCTGCACACCAGCCAGTGATGTGAGGAGACAATCACAGCCAGGACACTGGCGCCAGGCGTCCGGGACTAACAGCGGCTGCACACCAGCCAGTGATGCGAGGAGACAATCACAGCCAGGATACTGGTGCCAGGCGTCAGGGACTGACGGCGGCTGCACACCAGCCAGTGATGTGAGGAGACAATCACAGTCAGGATACTGGCGCCAGACGTCCCGGACTGACAGCGGCTGCACACCAGCCAGTGATGCGAGGAGACAATCACAGTCAGGATACTGGCGCCAGACGTCCGGCACTAACAGCGGCTGCACGCCAGCCAGTGATGCGAGGAGACAGCCTCTGACGGTGCAGATCACCCGGACCGCAGATGGCTGGACCGGTGACCAAATGACACGGGGAGAGCCCACAGCCGGCGCGCTGTGGACGGCGTCACGCCGGCCGTGACCGCAGGCCGGCCGCGTCGGGTACTCACAGCGGCGCGCCGGTGCGCCTTGGACAGCATGTCGTGCTGGATGACGCTGCTCGCCGGTCGCTTGTCTAGATTCACCCAGAAGTCCTGGCCGTTCGGCATGAAGTGAGATATGTAGTATTTGTGGTCATCCTGCGGGCAGCCGAAGACACACTCTCAGTGGGCAGCCGAAGACACACTCAGTGGGCAGCAGAAGATACACACTCAGCGGACACACAAAGACATACGCTCATCGGGCAGCCGAAGACGTACACTCCATGGGCAGCCGAGACACACTCAGTGAGCGGCCGACGACACACATTCAGTGGGCAGCAGAAGATACACACTCAGCGGGCAGACGAAGACACTCACTCGACGGGCCGCCAGGCCCCGCCGAGCGCCCTAAACCCCACACCATCACCCACACCATCACCCGGTGCCGGTCATCCGGCCCGCGGCGGCCGCTGCTGCTCGGACACGCAGCCCGGGACAGTGCCTGGAGCGCCGGCCACACACGGCTCCGGGGCACGGGACACGGCCTGCGCGGCTGGCGCGTTGTCTAGACACGCCGAAAGCTGCGCCGCCAAACTCCTTACACACTCCTTCTGCGAGTAGTGGGCAATCGACGAGGGCTTAGACCACGGAGGAATGGCCCCAGCACAACACCGCGCGCTGCAGGAAGCTGCTGATAAACCATAGGCGGCATTGTTCACCGAACGGCCACATCATATGTTGGGGGGTGGGGGCTATCATGGCCAGCATGATGTATGCCCATCGCGCACGATCTCAGCCCAAAGCCATCGTCGCAATCTGAAGACGAAATGCACGGGAGAAAGAAATACAGGCCTCCGACAGGGACAGGTACCCAGTTCATCCAGAAGATACTTTCACAACGAAACTGGTAGCCCTCACCATGAGCCGCCGCTGGGCCATGCTCGCGTAAACACCACGCTCGAACTAATGTAAACAATGCCAGAAAACGCCCCAAACGACACGATCCAGGGTGGCGGCCGCCCATCGCCGCTGCACGCTCAGATGCCGTCCGCTCCGCAGCTCGCGTCAAACAAACGGGTCATCACACACGTGATAAGAGTGCACAGCGCGCACACTAAGCCCTGCCGATCCAGTTTTGAACACGCCAGCAAACGATGCGGCCCGAGACCCTGTACCATGAAGCGGATTAATGCAGCCACGCCGGCCGACGAGCGCTGGTGCAGCCGGCCACAGCCGTGGGGGCGGCCGAGCCATGCGGCGGAAGGCCTCGGCGGAAGGCCTCGGCGGAACGCGAGCTGATCCCCGTCCCAGCGCGACGTGGCGGCTGCCCGCCCATGACGCGCCATGTCGACCGCCAAAACACGGAACGTAAGGCGGTACAATAATGCAAGCGCAGCAGCTGACATTTGTAACAGCTGTTTCAGCGGCCCGCTCGTAACCAGCAGCTGGTGCCCGCCGCTCCTCGTCCCCCCCCCCCCCCCCACCCCCCGCCCCGCCTCCGGCGGCGACGCCTCTGTCTGCGGCAGCTTGTGCTTCTCTCCAAGTGCAATCGGAATCAGCTAAAAAAAAGAACAAATGTCCATTGAGCTGGAGTGAAATCAATTCCACAGCAAACTATGGATGGGTTAGCGTCACAGCTGAGTCCATTGTGCAAGCTGGTACCATTAGCCGATTCAACGCTAAATGTTACCAACATCTGACCTTTCTATTTTGACAGACTGTGAGCAAAAGATAGGACAATACTCAACGTAATCGGCTCCATCGAAACAGTTCCCGGGCTTAGTCACATTTGTTTAGGCCAGAATGAAAGCTGACTTAAGATTGAGCCAAGCTGCCTCTGGAGTCAGAGCCAGAATAAGCTCTATGAGCTGTGAGTCGGTCTGAACCGATTTCACACAAGCGACCTCAAAGACAAGTACGACTGCCAGAGCATGACCATAAGCGTCAAGAAGCCACCGGATGGTACGGCGGCACCAGACCTCTGCACCGTCCGTCTCTCCCATCGCTCCTACCAGACATCTGCATCGTCTGTCTCTCCCACCCTATCACCCCACCACGGCACCGTCTGTCTTTCACCGCTCCCACCTCAGCATGGCACCGTCTGTCTTTCACCGCTCCCACCTCAGCACGGCACCGTCTGTCTCTCCCCCGCCCCCACCCCGCCGCCGCACAGTCTGTCTCTCCCACCAGTCCCACCCCACCACGGCATCGTCTGTCTCCTGTCGCTCCCACCCCACCGCGGCATCGGACTAGCCGACCGGCCGGAGGCCGCCAACGGGCGGATTGGGACGAGTGCTAGCCAGTGTCAGCGGGGAAACCCGTCCTGGGGACGGAACAATCCGGCGCGGAGCTGGGGGATGCAACTGCGATGCATCATGACTCTCCGGGAGTGTTGGGTCATGCCGTGAGCTCCATACCACAGTAGAACAGTAGCATAATAAGGTGCGAAAATCAAGGTAGATCTGGTAAACCAAGAACAACAATAGCGTTCTTACACAACACGTGAGCAGATCTTGAGAACGCGCACAGCACCTATGTGTCATAGCATGCTATGGGAAGGCCAGCGATATTAAGCTCCGAATCATGACCAGGTAGCACCCGCGATACGATCTCATTTGTTGCTCAGAGGCTTGTCACCTGCAGGCTGAAACTCAGTCCGCCATCAGCGTCAGAAGCTCTTGCGTAATGCACCAGGGCCTGGCGCAAAAAAAAACGCATAACCACCCAACCGAACCCGAACGAAACGCCCACGAGGGCTGAACGCTGATTATGCGTCATCCATATGGACGGCAGCGCCGATTTCTTCACAAGTCATGACGCAGGCGGCCAGATACCCAGCAGCCCGGAACCGACCATCCGCCGGCCGACTGCGGGGAATATGACGGGGCTGAGAGCCGGGCAGGCGCGGCAGCGGGGAGTCGCGGGGGGGGGGGGGGGCGAGAGCTGGGCCGGCTCGACTGCGGGGAACATGACGGGGCCGAGAGCTGGGCCGGCTCGATAGCGGGAAGTCTGGGGAGGGGGGATAGGGGCCGGGCCGGCCCGACAGCGGGAGTTTGGGGGGGGGGAGCCAGGCCGGCTCAACATCGGGGAGTCTGGCTGGGTCGGGGGCCGGGTCGGCTCGACAGTGGGGAGTCTGGCTGGGTCGAGAGCCGGGCCGGCTCGACAGGCCCGCCGCTGCGGACAAAGGCGCCCGTGACCACACGTCGGCCGACCTTGGCAGGGGCGCAGGGCCGACCCGACCGGCCGGGCGGCGGCGCCGGTCCGCCAACCGGCCGGGGGCGATGACCCGACACTCACGATTTTGATGCGCTCGATGTCGGTGCCGTTGATGTGGTACGGGTGGTCGCCGCTGACGAACGCGTCCAAGTCCTCGTAGCTGGTTTCCGTGCTGGCCAGCGGCACGGCAGGCGTCGGCGACGTGGTGTAGTTGACCGTCGTGGGGCGAGCCGTCACCGGCGCCGTCGTCGTCGTCGGGGTCGCCGCCGCGCCGCCGCTCGCCGCCGCGCCGCCGCTCGGCGCCGCGCTGCTCGCCGCGCCAGGTGTCGCGGTGGTTGCGACTGTCGTTGTGGTTGTGGTTGTTGTGGTTGTGGTTGTCGTCGAGGCAGTCGCGCTGAAACCGAGCGAACGTGCAGTCAGCTCCGGTGTGACGTCACCCAGATGGGATTGGAACGGTGTGGTGACGTCAGCCGCCTGGGAGTGGGGCAGTGGGGTGACGTCACCCACCTGGCGGCGGCGCACCACAAAGAAGCGGGAAGTCTGTCGCAACAGCGCAGCGTGACAAAGCGTTACCAGTCGATACAGAGATGAGGCGCTGGCTGCATGAGTCAATACGCCATAATGGAGCTCTGTGTGCCGATTATGGCTTACACACGTAAGGGCACGCGGAGCTCGAGGCTGTCCGTCAGGCAGTGAGCTCCGGATTGTCCAGTGAACAGGCGCGACCAGCCGACACAGCACTGCTTGCGTGGCGACGCCGTCGAAGGGCGACGCCAAGCCAACCACGCAAGGGCGACTTTTGCTGCTCTCTTGTTGCGAAACGCTCTTAATGACTACCATAACGGCCGTGCTACACACCACCCGTTGGGGAACTCTGTCCCGAGGTGTGGGTGTTGTCTGCCAATGGTGACGCTTGAGACGACTGTTATACTTGCAGTCGACTGCTACACGGCTTTAGAGAACGACTGAGACTGGGTATTAGTGTCATGGATGGAATGATTGCTCAGACTATCGTCCTCGTCCGGTGTGCTAGAATACATATAACGTTTTGGCCAGTCAACTCTCCGGCCGTCATCAGGTGTCTTGAGTCCCAAAAAGGACTGGATGATGTTCAGTTTTCAGCCAAGCATGCATCACAACCCGAATTCTCCCCTTGGAATTGATGGGATTCGAGCCACGGTCCTCTGATTGCGAGGCCAGTGCTCCACCAATGACCTGACTCGGTAGGGCAGCGGAACTTCCTTCCGGTTAGCTCGGTTGGTAGAGGCCTGCCTTCGCGATCAGAAGGCCCTGGTTCTATTCACTCAATTCCAAGAACATAAGTCAGGTTGCGACGCGTACATGGCTGAAAGCCAAACATCGTTCGGTTCTTCTGACTTCGTAACACCCAAAAATGGCCAAACATTTAATTGGCTTCCTCTATAAAACATTAACTGGCTAAGTCCCATCTCGTAGAATCAGGTAATCAACTGTCAAAAAAGGTAGCATGTACATCACGCCAGACGACGCGGATAGCTCGAAGAATCAATCCATCCGTGACTGTTGTAGTTTTGTACCGTTCTTCTGTGGCCACATCACCCATTTATGATGGTCATCTCCACGTGAATGTACAGGCGGCGTGTGTTCCCGCCTCATCCATGGTTCAGGGCCACCACACATTATGCATCCCACCGTATCTTTTGGAAATGCGACTGAAATGCAACACAATCAGAAACATTGCAAATATGATGTGCAAAAGTGCTGAGTAATTCAGTCTAAGCGCATTTCGAGCCCACTCGTTCAACATTTTGACTCCACTGCATCCACTCGACTTCAATTCACTCCACTGTATCCACTCGACTTCAATTCACTCCACTCTAGCCTACTCGACTAAATCTATGTCCCGTGCCCCAACCTGCCCACCTGGCACTGTTTTCACAAAACAAACTTCACGGTAAGCCCGCTACCAAATTTGTCGTATTTACATTGCCCAGCGTTGTGACGATGCACGCACAGTAGACATTCCATTTCAACATTGTTCTTACGCTGTCTGGCTCTGCCATGACTCACAGCAGTTGGAATATACGTGCCGCTTAAACACCATCCGCACGCACCGCAAGGACCCTTCCCCCCGCGCCAAACTCCCATGAACCAGACGGCGGGGCGTGCCACTGCACTACGCAGCGGCTTCGACCTTCGGTCTGTACCGTGGTCGCCTGACGCCTGAACGCCTGACAACCTTGAGCAGGCACTCTTCAGACCCATCGGGAATTCACTACATGAAAAAGGATAGCGCACTTCATACAACTTTGCCATGCACCTCGTTATGCTTGCTGTAAAGCATCGACATGCGTCATGCTTGTGCGCGCGCGGGTGCCTCGACGGTGGAAGGTCAATAAACCATCGACCTTCTCTTGCATCTGTTGCTTTTTAGCCGCCACTAGCACCAAAGAAGCGTCAGCTAGCATGAGCCATACTTCAGGCCAGTGTAAACAAAGCTGCAGCGCACCAGCCCGCCCTCACTGGGGTTAGGGACCGGGTCTGGCACACTGAACATCGTAACCAGCCCGCCGTCACTGGGATTAGGGACCGGGTCTGGCACAGTGAACATCGTAACCAGCCCGCCGTCACTGGGGCAAGGGTCCGGGTCTGGCACAGTGAACATCGTAACCAGCCCGCCGTCACTGGGGTTAGGGACCGGGTCTGGCGCACTGAACATCGTAACCAGCCCGCCGTCACTGGGGTTAGGGACCGTGCAGTCTGGCACACTGGAGACAACAAAACCAACCCGCCGTCACTGGGGTTAGGGACCGGGTTTGACACACTGGAGACAACACAAGCAACTCGCCGTCACTGGGGTTAGGGACCGGGTCTGGCACACTGGAGATCGCAACCAGCCCGCCGTCACTGGGGTTACGGACCGGGCCTGACACACTGGAGACAACAAAACCAGCCCACCGTCACTGGGGTTAGGGACCGAGTCTGGCACACTGAACATCGTAACCAGCCCGCCGTCACTGGGGTCAGGGACCGAGTCTGGCACACTGAAAATCGCAACCAGCCTGCCGTCACTGGGGTGAGGGACCAAGTCTGGCACACTGAAAATCGCAACCAGCCCGCCGTCACTGGGGTTGGGGACCGAGTCTGGCACACTCCACACCAGCGTCGACGACCGACACCGCGCCGCGGTCCCTGCCCGAGACACTCACTTAGGGGCGGCCGGGTGGGCGGCCACGTTGGTCTGGCTGTCGGCGCCGATGCCGTTCGTTTCAGGCGCCTGGCGGGCCAGCCGCACCAGCGGCACAACCTGCACGAGCTGCGACGGCCGCTCGTCGTACGCCACGGAGGCCGCCGCACCTGTCCGAGAGGAGACGCAGCCAGCGTTAGTCGCCTCCCCACTGAAGCCGCCCGTCACCGGCACACTCGCGTGAGCCGCAAGCTCGACGAAGCGACCGCACGCAGGTCACTGCTCGGGAACTCCGAGGTCAAACACAAACTAACGTGCTAGACACGCCTGTCAATGTGTGTGGCTTACTGCGACAGCCGTTCGTCTGTTGTCTGTTTCTTTAATAGATCCTGCTATTGGAATGGCCAGAACTTGTCAGAAATGCCCATGTGTGTGGCTTACTGCGCCAACCGTTCGTCCGTAACCGATTTCTGTAACAGATCCCGCCATTGGAATGGCCAGAACTTGTCCGAAACATCAATGTGCGTGGCTTACTGCGCCAACCGTTCGTCTGTTGCCTGTTCCCGCAAACAGACCCCGCCATTGGAATGGCCACAACTTGTCAGAAATGTCAATGTGGGTGGCTTACTGCGCCAACCGTTCGTCTGTTGCCTGTTCCGGTAACACATCCCGCCATTGGAATGGCCAGAACTTCCTTTGAAAGGTTCGGCTCCAGCCGGCGATCCATTTGCAATGGAGAGCGGCCACGTGGCGTGTACAGGCATGCAAATCTGAGGGGTAACGGTACCAGGTCACGTCAGTGGGCTAAGGGCGGGAGAACAATGCAATGTCCGTGCTGTCCAGCAGGATAATGCGGCGCCGCTGGGACAGCAGCCAGTCACACGGGACTCGGAAACGCACGACATTTGAGAAAATCCACACCGTACACAGTCTGACGGGAAACGAAGCCAGCCAGAATAACAATGATTGCGGCTTTACGTCTCGCCGACCGCCATGGCCATATCGAGACGGATGCCTTTATTAGGTTATCATGTGGGATGCGGTGGCGGCGCGGCTGGGGCCCGGCCCCAGGCTCAGAGTCGAGTGCACTAATCATCACATCCCCACCGCACCCCCGCCCTGATGCGGGACACGTTATCCACATCATTGCTAGCGTGCATATTGAGAAATGCACGCAGCACGCAAGTTTTCACATGTAGCACAAACTGCGCACTTAAATCAGGGCTCTTTATCCAAGAGCTTTGTGAAGACTGCCTGTTTTGGAGCAGCCCCAAAGTGCAAAAATACATAGTACAAATCATCTCACGCCTACTATTAGCTTACAACCGTGCAGAGGTAAACACAAATAATTTGTTCTTCCTCGACAACCTGTCTATTGTTCAGGCGCTGCCATGAACTGTGAGGGAATCGGGGACACATGAAGCGCGATAAACAGGCACACCATCAACGTGCTTAACTTGCTAAAAACTGACGCTCGATAAGAATTTACGGAGCCGAAGCCAGCAACTGCCCTAAAAACGTTAAAAATACACGTCGAGAATTCAGGAGTATGCTTTCTTCAGATCGAAGGACGTATCTGTGTAAACGTGCTTGTACCACTCACTCAAAGAACACACGCAAACACTCAAACAACGTGCATATATTGCCCACCCGCGGCTACAAAACGGCAGTATTCATAAGTATACAGGGCCCCTCTAAACGTATATAAAGAGGCCAAAGGGACCCGGCTGGGAGGCCCTTTTGGGCGGCTGACCACCGTTGGCCATTTGTCCGTATGTCTCTGGCTGGAGCAGAGCACGTGCACGCGCCGGCCTGAGATGCGCAACCCATGCGCGACGCGGATATACTGCAGATATGACCCTCAGAATCCGCCAGAACTGAGATGTACTACGACGTCATGTTCACTTCGCCGGGTGCAAGAACTTGGCATCCTTACGAGCCGAGCACTCGGATACCGACGAGGTGCGTTCGCTGTGCTAACGCGAGGCAACGAATGCTTTCTTTTCAATACCAAGGTGCTTAGAATCTGATGTAACGCCCTCAGAGGCAACGCACACTGCATCGTTTCCTGTCCCTGATATTCGGCGCGCTCAGAGAAGCACACAGCTTCCAACCATTGCACAACAGCCACAGCTTTGCTTTATTCTGTACATGACTCATAAGCCCCGTGTTATGTAAAGGTGCATGCCCCACTTTGAGAGTGAGCGCGTCGGCAGGTGACAGTGGTGCGCTGTCAGCAGTTTCCAGACGCCTGTTCCGTCCGCATGTCACAAACGTGGCCGCCAGCTTTGGTTCCACTCGACAAGCAAGGGCCCCGTCATATGCCGGCCATCCGAAGTTGGCTGCTTGTCCCAGTCAAGGTCATTTCTGCAGCCTGGCGAGCCATCGGGCCTCCGCTGCTGGCGCCGCGCCAGCTCGCCGACCAAGCGTCGCTCGGCGCCAGCTGTGAGTCCCTTCACAGCCCCGGCCACTTAAGGCCGCCTCTGTCTAGACGGCGGCGGCGGGGAGGACGGCGGCGCCGGCGCGTCGGTCCCCGGCTGCTCGTGCGCCGACTAGCGCGTGACGCGCGTGCGTGCGCGTCGGCCAGCTGGCGTGACGGCGGCGGCGGCGGCGGCTGTTGGCCGGTCGGCGCACGAGGCCGGGCCGGAGCCGCCAGGCACCGGGCGCCGGCGCTGCAACGCTCCCGGTCAGCCGGCCGAAGCCGGTTCATGTCCGGCCGGGCGCGACCTTGCCGGCCGACACTGGATCAGGCGGCTCGGCCTCCCGCCGGCGTCGCGAGCCGACCGTCGTCACTCCCCGACATCGCCCCGCAAACGCTGGCTGTCCACGCCGCTCCACGACCCGCACAACGAAGCTGGCGGCGCACGCCGCAGACCTCTGTCCACCGGCCTGCACAAAAGAAAAAAGGGACTGGTCTGCAGAAATGCCGAAGGGAAACGGACCTGCTGCTGGCGGGCGCGGCAGCGGCCGCCGCCGGCGCTGGTGGAGTCGGAGCCCGGGGCAGCGCGGCCGCCGCCCGCCCCGTCACGCGCCTAGCCGCTATCGGCTCGGGACAAACAGCAGGCCGGCCGGCCGGCGCCCGCAGCTATCTCAGCCAATCACGCCCAGATTGGACGGAAAACGGATTCGACCGCCCTCGCACAAAGCGTCGTACCGAGCGGGCCTGGCTGGGCCGCTCGGTCGGCTGGTCGGTGGGCGGGGGACAGAGGGAGGGAGACGGGCAGAGCCGGCGCCTCGCTCCACTACGCAGACACGATGAGTCACGCTGGCGGGCTGACGGCAGCAGCGCGACGCACGAGCCATCAATAGAGAGGTGGGCCCCAGCCATATTAGAGCCAGCTTACCAGCGCTAGGCAACATTGGTCAGACTCGGCTTGCGGGGGCACGATAAACTGGTTCGGCCCGTCGGCAGGCTGGTTTCTGAACGCTGACGCCGTCCGCGACTCTGAGCTTTCCGCTGAATGTGACGTCATCCGGACGGCGACAGTTGCCTCGTCCGCCGTCTATGGTCATCGCATGTGCCTTAAAGTGGTCGGACAGCTGCACAGATTCAGAGGCAGCAGCTGCATGTCACTCGATCGGCCGTCCAGCTGACCGGACGAGTCACACCAGAGGTCGGGATTCAGGGGTACGCCACTGGGCTTCCCGTCGTGAGACGCTGCCTCGTCGACCGACGCGACGAACGTATTGCCATGAGCGACACGATTCGCACCGCTATAACGACACTCAGGTGAACAACGCGATGGGATTTCCATGTCAGCTAAGTCCGCCGTTAAACACAACCCGGCGATTTGATACCACAATATCACAATTTGATGGCACAATATCACAATTTGATAGCACGGTTTGGCGGGCAAACCTAAACAAGATGAAACGTGCAAGGGGTCTGGTTTGGTTGATGGCGCCGGTATCAGCACGTGCCGCTCTCTGACTTCGTCCCTCCTTAGAGCAACTTCAACGCGAAATGTCACGATCCCGTGCTAGGTAATTTATATCAACAATAAAGGCTTTGAGCTCATGTTTTTTCCGGCATGATGAGATGGAAGCCCTCATATTGAACAAGCATAGCAAGATAAACAAGATACGCGAAGATGGCTCTACTGATGGCACGCTCATTGATGCACGGCGCTGAAAGAACTCAAATACGCTATCTCTCCTGACCGCAGTTGGGAACGCGGACCATCTGACGTCCGGCGTACCCCGAAGACAAGAAAAGAAGAATGCAACGGAGAACATCCTGTCCATTTTGCAACAAGGCTGATGTTTCGCTGACAGGCTCTCCTCCAATCGATCAGCTGGTTGGCCGCACGGGGATGAGGAGCTAGCGGCGTAATGTAATGGCCGAGTGGCTATCGCCGTCGGCTCCCACGTGGGGCCCCGGTTCGAAACCCGGCTGCGACATAGCCCGCGAACGCTAGTATGGCGCCTACGGTCGCTGTGACTCCAAACAGAAATGCATTGGGAGCTATCGAGAAGTGAGCGTGCACGGATTGCGACCGTGCATTTGGGACTAATGAATCCCTCAGATCCACCCAGCCCCGATTACAGATTCGTACAAGAGCTAAGTTCGTTTTACAAGTTGCATTCATTACATGTAACTGCTAAGTTTGGAACTACACCAAGTAAAGCACGCTTGAATTTTTAGTCGGGAATTCTCATCTTGAAACGAATTGAATTTCAACACACCAGACGGCACTGGTCGCATTGGTCAAACAACATTATTACGCAAGCATTGGTCACGCATGAACCAAAGTTGGTCTTGGTATGCAGCAACGACGTTTTTTTCCCTTAGGATGCATAGTGATCACATTACACACCCTGCGACGATTTCTCAGTGGCACATTGAGTGCACAGCATTGGCCACATGCAGCTGTTGTTTGTATGTGGTGACTGTCACATGGGATATTTCTGCGATCGCACTACAAAATATTCCGGTAAGTGCAATTAACACAGCTAGCATAATCAAACCTGGCAAATATGGCGTGCTTAGAGAGCATCCAAGACATGGCCATCGAATGGATGCTCTGGGTACTGGATTTCATTAGTTCTATGATGATTAAAACCAAAAATTACCAAAACAGCTAAGCCATGAGCAAGTGAGTTGCTGATGTTGACAACTGGTCACTGACCTACTGACAACTGGCTCAGTTGTAACAACCGAGTCATCATGATCAGTTGTCACAACTGAGCCAGACAGTGACAATGAAGTCAGAACAACTGAACCAGTGACAACTGGCCCATGACAACTGAACCAGTGACAACTGGCCCATGACAACTGAACCAGTGACGACTGACCCATGACAACTACACCAATGAAAACTGACCCACTACAACTGCACCACTGACAACTGATCCATGACAACTGCATCAGTGACAACTGACCGATGACAACTGCACCAGTAAAAACTGACCTTTGACAACTGAATCCGGGACATTCCTTGGATGTGCTGGATGTCCCTAGGTAACCCCCCGCGCATGACGTCAAGCAGAGCTAAGCACGAAGTCTGAAATGTGCCCACTTATGCTTTCACTGATATCGGGATGTCCCTCTGTAATTACCTGGGTGCCAGCGATTGAGGATGGGGTGCTGGGTCGATTGACAATCATGACGCATTCGGCCACCAAATGTCAGCAAGGATGCCCCATTTCAGTCGCAGCCGACCGATCCATCGGACATAATGACTATGAGGAGCTAATGGAGAACAAGTCGGGCTGGGGCCCCTACCTGGAGATGGCCTGGCGTAAACAAATGATGATGTGCTGGCTGGGCTGGCATGAATTATTCTTGTTGGAAGGCAACTTCAGTTTGTGCCTATTGGAAGACCACATAACCTAGCAATGGTGGATTTCCTTAAGGATGATAATTAAAAAATGATACCCCAGGCCTCCATTAGGGCAAGGTGACATCATTGCCACAACCTGTGTGGTGATGTTGGAGTTAAATACATGGAAGAGTCCTCAAATTATCATTCACTTCTCTCTGATCCAACTGTCACTGGGCCAATAAGCCTGGTTTGATTGTCACTAGGGAAATCATCACTGGACTAGATGTCCTGGTCCAGTTACTACTGGCTCAATAGCCACCAGTTCAGTTGCTACTGGCCCAGTTGTTAATGGTTCAGATGAATATGACTCTGTTCTGCTGACTCATTTGTCACTGACCAAGTTACCTCTGGTTTGGTTGTCTGGTTACATGCATCTTACCTGGATGCCTGATATAGCAGATAACACCTACACAGCAGGATAACCCAGGCACATGGTGATATATCATGACACACATTTTCACCATGGGTGAGGGGACCCTGTGTTTAGGCTGTGTGTTGAGCTGACCTGAGTTGTGCTTAGGGATGTAGCCAATAGCAGGGGGCTGACAACATGACCTGAGTCATAATATTTACACTAGATATGCACATTTTGAAGGAATTTGGTCAAAATCCACACAATAAACAAAACTTCACATTTTACACCCAAGATAAGTGTTTTCCAGCTGTCTAACTGGGCATAACTTGTGAAAATCTGGTAAGCCATATCACAGAACCCACATAATTTCCTTGCCTTGATAGCTCTAAGATCAGGTATTGCATGTACAGAGCATTTGCCTCACAGCTACAAACAGTAGGGCATTGTGGTCTTCCATTTCATACCACACCCATTTTTTAGTTAATACAACTTAAAAAAGAAGCTAACTATGACCATGACCAACTCTTTTTTGAAATTTAGTCTGAACCTTTTGAATGGATGGATTTCTGGGATCAGAACCCAAGCTAAGCAGTGCTTGTGTGAGCCCAGACCTACACCATCCAACCACTCAAATCCAGAAAGTTTGATATACCACAACGTTTAACATCATCCTATGCCCTCTGCCATCACCTGACCTTTATGATGGCCCACCTCTGCCACCTGCCATACCTGTCAAGGTCAAAAGCTAGCACCTAGCGACTCGGGCCCACCCTTCCAGAGGTGGAAGTAGGCGGATCTGAAGGTAGAAGCCAAAACCAACTGAGCCGTCAGGACAGAGTGTGATCTGCATTGCGTAAAAATTGGTCTGCATCACAAATCAACTGAAGTGGTAAAATAAAATGGATCAAAATCAATTAAGCCATCCAAGGTAAAAAAACCTGATTATTTGATAATGTCTACATGTCACTGCCTTGATGTGGATAATATGCCCATATCTTGTTTCAGCAGATTCATCTGTGATTGGAATACTGCACTTCTGGTTTCCAGGATATGGTCTGTGATGCAAATGAAATACAAAAATGAACTATGCAGTATATGCCCAGATAGTGGCACTAATTTAACCAAACAGCATATCAATGAAAATGCATTATCTGGCTGGATACCTAGGCACTGTCCAAAGCACAAACTCCACAAATACATCTTAAGCCCAACATACCAGATGTAATAGTGAAGTTGCAGCACTTACACAGTAAGTTCTCAAATGCAAGAGTTAAGTGCATGGCCACCACCAGATTGAGTGCACAGAGAGCTCAAATTTCAGGGAGCTTTAGTGTTGTAAAGGTCCTTTAATGCGAAAATATTTCAAATGCATTTGCCGCACAAAAATTATGTGAAGATTCAGCAGAATTTGGCCTGGCCCAAGGGCACAAGGTGGTCCAGTATATGTCAAAGGCCATGACCAAGCTCATAAGCTCTTACCTTGGAACTTAAGTAACTATGACAGGGAACTTTTAAGCACTGCAAACATGTTGCAACCCCAGCCCCAGTGCCACTGCTATGGGTGATCACAACATTACTGCACATCAAGAACCATACATGAGGGGCAAATATGATGTATTTTGTTGGGGATGGAAAGCAAAATAAGAGTATGGTAGCTAAACAAAACTTCTTAATACAGTACATATATATGGCATTGAACATGCATGCCAATAGGATGCTGGGTTGAAGGGGATAGGGTGGGGAGGTTAGGTTAGGTTAGGTTAGGTTAGGTTAGGTTAGGTTAGGTTAGGTTGGGTTAGGTCAGGTTAGGTTAAGTTAGGTTAGGTTGGGTTAGGCTGTACTAGGCTGGGTTAGAATAGGTTAGGTTAGGCTAGTTTAGGCTATGTTCTGGACTATTTTGGCCTGTCTGTTTCATAAAAGTACCTACATGCAATAAGAAACATACTTCATTGAATTATTACTGTTATCTTGGCCCCATACATTTTTATGGTTCTAGATAAGCAGTAATATTGTGACCACACAATAATGTAGCAACTGCACTGGAGGGGGGGGGGGGGGTCAAGATGGTGGATTGTGTGGGGCACTCAGGAGCTCACTATCGCAATCATTCAAATTTGAAGGTAGGAACATGAATCTATCCATTCTGTGATTATTTGTGATGTTTGGCCTTAAATACAAAGAATGATGTCCAATGCTCTTGTTTAACATTATGTTGCAATATATACCTATGCCAACCCAACCTTCAACAATTTGCGTACAGGTGGCTAACTCACAAACCAGTCACAAAGACCAAAACTTCCATGAAATACCCTCAAAAATTTTAGATTTAACTGATAACCATCCTACTGGCTTTTCACATCAATTCACAAGGCACCTTCTAAACTCATCAGCAGCCAGCATGTGGACACCTATGCCTACATGCAAAGCTGGAGCCATGGCACATGGAAGTAAACCTAAAATCAGTTAAACCTCTTTGTTTTGACAATATTTTGCACGTGCCTGCCTGCCGCTGTAAGGCTGTTCTACTTAAATGAAAAATTGTAATGTGAACCTACCTTGGTGCAATGCAGAGCAGAAAGGCACAATCTGGACGGCAGCGATTGCGAGCAGAACAAACTGCCATGGCGAGTGGAGAAGTATTTTCAACCGCGTGGTCATGATGGGCATATTCCGTTGCAGGACACCACTGGCAGGGTCAGATCGCACTTGGCAAGACGCTTGTAAAACACACTCACTGTCACATAAGCTCCGTAAAACAAAGTGCTACGCGCCCTCCCGCAGCTCACACCTTTTCGCAATACACTTTCCAAGGCCGTTCCCGCTCCACGCCACCAACCACCACCGAGACGGTCGGGGATCCTCTCAAAAGCTAATGCTGAGCTGGATGCTGAGAGACTCCCCCAGTGATGCTTTGCTCTTTGTGCACTAAAGGGGCTGGTAAACGACAGCTGACTGGCATTGTCAGTCTCAGAATTGTCTACTACTAAATATTTTTTGGACTTAAGTGAAAAACTGCTCGTGTACATGACAGCTTTTGTCTCATAGAATGAAATCCAAGCATCACAGATAATCCTGATTTATGAAATTGAAAAGCTGTATGGATACTGAGCCGTTATTGTTGAACACACAAGCACATAAGCACATGAGAACCTTTTATTTATTCGCCGTTCCCACCCACTCAAATCGCTCAGATTTAGGATCAGCTGAAACTCTGCGCCAGTTTTGTCCTGAGGATGCCTGGCAGGAGTGGAACACATTGCCTCTGTTGACGCCGATGTGATAGTAACAACAGCGTTGTATTCCCCTGCGTCGATGGCTGGCCCGAGTCGGGGGTTTGTAACGCGGACGTTACCGGAGGCTGTACATCTCATTTTTCTATTACTTTGTGCACTTCCATGTGCTCGGTGAAGTCAGAGTGTGTCGCCGTGTCGTTAACGCCAGCGCGATCCACGTAAATTCAGGCCCACATCACCGGTGGCCAGGTCCACCGGCATCGGTGAGGACACGGCGTTTTGCCGTTTGTGTTATCAGTGTAAGTAGATGTATACCTAGCCGTGTAGAGCGTGGTACCTGCTCATGAATGCAATGCTCTAGTCATGTGGTGTGCATTGTTCATTTGCGTGAATGCTGTATGACTGGCAAATTAACATGTATTTAAACAAGACCTGTTTTAGTATGAGAGAAAAATATTAATTGTTCCCAGCCATGTTCTTTTCAGGGGTGTTCGTTTACATCATGACTTACACAGATGTCTTCCAATTCATGTTGGCCCCACCTTGGCCCAGGCTGGTACGTTTTGTTCTGTGGCATTCATTTGTTCTTGTCTGATACCAGTGGAAAGCCTTGTCCACTGCACTGGACATCATGCATGCATGCAAGTTGACACCAGTGGGCTGAACATGCCATTTCATTGCATCAATCACAGGCCAGGCTAAGTCTTGCAGATCCTTGTGAATTTAGTTCTCTCTAAAATGAATTCTAAGACAATTTTGCCTTAACAAACCTGTCTTACTTTATTGATCTTGCCACATTGCCTATTTGATTTGTTGCCAGCATTGGGCTCCATATGTATTGAAATAA